>NW_008338996.1:6772728-6815502 GCF_000622305.1 Nannospalax galili | reverse complement strand
TATAGGTGTGTGTATGTGTGTATGTGTGTGTGTATGTGTGTATATGTGTGTGTATGTGTGTATGTGTGTATGTGTGTGTGTGTAAATGTGTGTGTGTATGTGTGTATATGTGTATATGTGTGTATGTGTGTGTGTATGTGTGTGTGTGTGTGTGTGTGTGTGTGTGTGTGTGTATGTGTGTGTGTGTATGAGTGCAAGTACCCATGGAGGCCGGATCTCCTGGAGCTGGAATTATAGGCAGTTGTGAGTCACTCAAAATAGGTGCTGGGAACCAAACTTGTGTCCTCTGGAAGAACAGCATGAGCTCTTAACTGCTAAGTCATCTCTTCAGCTCCTGTGGTTAAAGTCTAAATGCCAACTCTCTATGCTTGTACCCCCTCCATCCCCTCTGGATGAATGAGCTAACCCGCAGAGAATCAGAAGAGTAGGGGAGCTGGCAGGGACAGCTCTAGGGGAAAGCCAGATTTGAACACCAGTTCTGGCACTAAACTCAGGTAGAGGCTGACCACCTTTAGAATCAGTTTGAAGATCACTCCTGTCTGCTATGGCCCCACAAACTTATTGGCGGATGTACATCGCAAACTCATGGCAACAATATCCTAAAACTCCAAAACAACAATAAAGTATTGCCATGCAAAATTAAGTCAATACAAATTCATTTCAACTCTTATGCTGACTGAAGAATAGATGAAGAATTATCACAGCAACTTTGTGCTGTACGGACCTTGCTACCATTGAAACACCCACTAAGTGCTATGCATGCTATTAAGCAGGGGAGAATTGCCCATGAGAAAGAAAAAGAGGAATCCTTGTGTTCACAAAGCTATTGGAACATTAGGGAGAGGTCAGATGTTTAGGAAACAGAGTGTGGTATGAAGGGCTCTTCGATTAAAATGTATTCCTGTGTTTTCTTCAACAATCTTTCTTCCTTCTTTTGAAGATTACCTTAAGCTCAATGCTATCTTGATGGATCATATCTCAGCTTTCTCCCACGAGAAAGTGGTAGCAACTCTTGCCTTTCCAAGCTAGAAATTCTTTGAGGAGTAAAACAATCAAACTACCAACCAACCAAAGAAATAAACAAGCTAAAAAGCCCCAATGGATCTAAATATGTAAATATTATGCAAATGGGCATTCTGGATACCTTGTTCACTCTTCAAACAATCTAACTCTAAGAAACGCTCAGACTGACATGGCTTGGAGGTCACAGTGGTCTTTATCTCTGTCCTTCCTTTTCTTACTCTTCTGGTTTCCCAATTTTTCTTCTCCTTTTCTCTCCAGGCAGGAACTACATAATACATAGTGGGACTGACTATTGTTCTTAGTTGGAAGCTGTTCATCGTTTAATAGGTTATTTAAAGGTAAAACAGACACAGACTAACTTTGTGGTCATAAAACAAAGAATGAATAAAATACAGAATGTCCACTTACTCCACTCAGACTTTTATTTCTAAAATCTTTAAAACAAATTGTGGGATTCTTTTTATATCTTCATTTTATACTGGACAGTATCTTGGAAACCCAGATATGAACAAATTTTAAACAGCTGCAGCTATAGAAATGGTTTTTGCAGAAAGGAGAAAAAGGCACAGAGAGGTACAGAAATGGTTTCTCTTGTAGTTAACTAGCTACTAGCTGTTGGCTTTGGTTAAATTACTTGACCTCTGTGTACTTCAAGTATTGTTGATAATCCCGTGGGAATGATCTGAAAGAAACACTTATTGTGGCTGTGAATGTTCCTTAGAGATCAGCCACATGTTTCCTGGGTGCTTAATCTGTATGGGTGTTGGGAGTTGTTACACAGTTATCTTCTGTTCTTTTTGCAATTTCCCAAGGGGGTATGTAGGATTAAATTCACCGACAGGGAGGTAAGTGAGCCATGTCAATTTGAACTGAGTTTCCCAAGGCTGCAGAGGTAGTTGTAGTTATTCAGCAAGGTCCAATATAGGACTCGTCATTCAAAGACCAATGCTATTTCCAAGCAGACAGAATTAATATGCATTCAAAGGTCCCAATGGAGTCTTGAGCCACAGTTCAAAGGGATTATAGTTTATTAGAAAGATGAAATTTATGTTATCATGTTTTGACAAGGAAGAGATATTCACCACTTTCAAAACTGACCTCACTCTCCCTCCTTGCCTAGCCTAAAGCTTTTTTCTTTCATGGTGCCTTTGAACATCAAATTTTGCTAAAAGTAAGTGCGCAGAAGGAAAGGCCAAGCAGAGACTACTGATATGGATTTATCCTTGGATGTTAAGCTAGGAAATGCTCTAGATAGGATAGTTCTTATCTTTTTAAAGCTGAGCTCAGCTCCACCTCATCTGTGAACTATGCTTTCCCACAGGTTGGGAGATAGGGTAGGAGAAGGGATGAGCAGTCCCTGTACTTGGAGCCTGAAGGATTGAGCTGTATCATGGCTTGTCTTATCCTGTTTATAGCATCACTGAGAGCCTTGATATCTCTATCTATAAAATGGAGTCAACGATATTTGTTCTACATGATTGTAGTATGAATGAAATAATTCTGGAAAGACCTAGAACAGTTCTTGGTGCATTAAATCTTATATTGCTGTTCTTGACAACTTATGATGCTGAAATGAGTAAAAGAGAAAAGTGACTTCTTGAATGACAAAGCTTGTCACCTCAGTCCAGAGAAAATGATCCTGGAGGCTAGTATGAAAAAACAAGACTCACTTAGAGCTCCAGCTTGGCCACTGGCTAGATAAGTGAGAGAATAAGGAATAACACAGGCTGAGCTAGGAGCCGAACCTGAGGTTGTCTGACGGTAAAGTCCTGGTTCTGCCTCCAGTGTAATGGCTTTTGCCTATGTATCCTATTTTCTCTTCCTAATAAAAATGGACCACCCAATGTCTTCACTGATGAATTTAAGCAAATTATCACCAATCTTCCCAAATCCTTTTTTTTAAAAAAGTTATTGGGAAGGAACACTAGCAACTAATTCAATCAGGCTAGAATTGCCTGGACAGCAGAACTGGGCAAAGACAGCACAATAAAAGAAAACTATTGTACAGCAACTGAACTGAAAGACTATGCTAAAGACTGTATTGTGGTCTTGGAGCTCAGGGTCAGACTACTTGCCTACCATGTGTGAAGATTTAGGTTCAATCCTCAGTCTCTCTCTCTCTCTCTCTCTCACACACACACACACATACACACACACACACACACACACACACACACACACACACACACACAACCATGCCTCATTAAAGCAAATTGGTTCTTCAAGTGAAAATAAGTTAATGCTCTCCATATTAATGAAATAAAGGACATGGTCGTGTCAGTACATACAGGAAAAAGTGTCCACAAAATCCAACACCCTCTTATGATCAAAACATGAAACCATCCATGAACAGAAGGGAACTTCCACAGTGTAAATGGAATGTATAAAAGTCCACAGCTAGCATTATACTAAATGGTAAGAGACTGAAACCTTTTCCCTTATGATCAATAACAAGACAGAGATATCAATTTTTACCATTTCCTTTTAATATTGCACTGTACGTTTTAAATGAGGGCAATTAGGCAAAACTGAAGTGAGAACTCACAGGAAAGAGTAACGTAAGCAATCTCTATCTCTATTTTTAAGTATATTATCTTATATGTAAAAAAAAGGATCTGAAAAATATTAAAAAACAAATTCAGCCTGGTGTGGTTCTGCATGGCTATAATTCTACCACTTGGGAGGTAGACATAGACAGATCTCTGTGAGTTTGAGGCCATCCTGATCTACATGGCAAGTTCCAGGATAGCCAGGGCCACATAGTAAGACCCTGTCTTAAAAAAAAAAGAAAAGAAAATCAGATTATACATTATGAGATGAATGTACAAAGTCAACTGTGTTTCTAGATACTAACAATGAACAATCCAAAAATAAAATTAAGAGACCAAAATATCAGAATATATTTCTCAAGAGAGAAGCATAAGTTTACACAATGAAATATACAAAATGCCACTGAAACCTTGAGGACATTCATAAGTGCAAACAAATCTTCTGTTCATGGACTGGAAGACATGATATTATTAAATTAGAAACTTCTCCCAATTTACCTAGAGATTTCACACAGTGTTTGTTAAAATCTTAAATGATTTTTTGTAGAAAATGACAAACTCTTCTTAAAATTCATATTGGAATGTAATGTGCACAGAATAGCTACATAATATTGAAAAGAAAGCAAAGCTGAAGGACTCACAGGTCAATTTCAAAATTCACTGTAGCGTTACAGTAATCAACTGCTCATAGTATGAGGTTAGATATAGACTAATGGACTAAAATTGTGATTCTAGAAACAAAACTATATATTTATAGTCAATTGTTTATTGACCAGAGTCCTGGATAATTCAATAGGGGAAATAGGGAAAGGCATAGCATATTTAATCTCTCTCTCTCTCTCTCTCTCTCTCTCTCTCTCTCCTTGACAAATACATTTATTTAACATTATCCATTTAAGAACACGCTAGGTTCAGAATGGGAGAGATACATCACACTGAAATACCAGGGCTCTTCCCCTAAAAATACAACATATTTTCTAAAGTGCAAAGGATGACTTTGGGCACCAGGGAAAGTTTGTGTTCTTAGCACATAAGATATAGTCACTTGGTCAGCATATTAATCCCTCTCACTCCTCTGAATAAAAAGAAATGCTGGCTGGAGATATTGCTCAGCTGGTACAGCCCTTGTCTAGCATGCATGAGGCTTTGAGCTTGATACTCAGCACCATATAAAGTGGACGAGGTGGCACACACCTGCAATCCCAGCACTCAGACATGGAAGCAGGGGGGTCAGATGTTCAAGACCATCTTGGACTATTCAGGGAGTTCAGAGGTTGCTAAATGAGACATTGTCTCAAAATTAAAAAATAAAACAAAAGAAATATTTTTTACTTGGTTGATTGAAAAGTCTCTTCCAATTATGAATTTCTATGATTTTAATAAACACATCCGGTACTTTAGTAGTTTCTAAAACAATTGAACTAAATTCGAACTTTATCATAATTTATGTATGTCATGAATTTAAGTAAATGATATTATGGTACCAGTGAGTCATGCATTTTTGTCTGTGTATGTGTGATATATGCTCAGGTGTGCAGGCCTTCATATATGGGTATACAAGTAAGCATGCACATGTGCGTACATGTATCTGGAGACCAAGGCTGATGTTGGGTTTCTTTCTCAATCACTCTCCATCTTATATCTGAGGCAGGGTGGCTCACTTGAATCTAGAACTTACTTATTTGGCTTCTCTATCAAGCCAGTTTGTTCCAAGGATTTCCTGTTCCTGCTTCCCAAGTGCTGGGATTGCTATGAATTGTCATGCCCACCTGGCATTTACATAAATGGTGGAGATCCAAATTACAATCCTTCACTTATACAGCAAGGGCTTTATCCATTATAATATCTCCCTAGCTCCTGTGTATTTAAGGATACTAGCTGTTTACTGTATGTGAGACACTATGATCAGAGTTGGCAAAGAAAGAATAGTCTCTTACCAATAGTCTCCTCAAACAAATGGAATCATTGGCTAGCCACAGGCAAAATAATAATATGGATCCCACCTCACTTGGCATGAAAATTAACATAAAATGTAGCAATGACTGTAAAGTAAAAGTTAAAAGTACAAAACAGAACAAAACTTTAGAGGAACTGCTCATGGCCTTGAACCATACGATGTTTTTCTTTGATACAGTGCCCAACCAAAAGAAAACCAAGAAAGCAAACATAAATTATACTGCCTCAAATTTGAAATTTATGTTAAAAATCAACTCATGAGGTGGCCGGAGAGATGGCTCAGTGGTTAAGAGCACTGGATGCTCTAGAAGAGGACCTCGGTTCAGTTTCCAGCACTCATATGGCAGCAAACAACCATCTGTAACTCCAGTTCTGGGGGATCTGATGCCCTCTTCTGACCTCCATGGGTTTTGCATGACACGGGTGCACTTATATGCATTCAGGCAATACACTCATACACATAAAATAAAGATAATAAATAAAATATATTTTTTAAAAAAAACAACTCATAAAATAGGAGAAAATATTTGCAGGTATTATATCTGATAAGGGGCCAATATTTAAATAGGTGAAATGTTATAGCTCAACAATAAAAATAAATGAAAGAATTGAAAGATAGGCAAAAGGTTTGAATAGACATGTCTTGGAAGAAGATATATAAACGGTCACCCAGCACATGCCAACTTGTTTAACATCATTAGTAATCAAATCTCAATGAGACACTAATTTATACACTCTATGGGTATACAGGATGGTATAACAAAAAAAGACAAAGAAACATGAGTGCAGACAAGAGACATTGCAGTTTTACAGACTGTGGAAATGCAAAGTGATGCTCTCCTGGAAAATCCAACTAGAGTCCTATGACTCAGCAATTCTTTTATGTGCGTACTGAAGAGAACCGAAAACATATCCAAGGGAAAAACTTGGAAGGAAACTTTCACAGCAGCATTATTCCTAACAACCAGAAAAGTGTATAATGGACAAAATATCCACAGACCGATGAATAAACAAAGTGTGATATAGTCATATAATTGAATATTATCCAGCCATGAAAAGGAATGTGGATCTTATTCAAGTTACAGTTTCACTGATCCTTGATAACATTGTATTATATGAAAAATTCAGACGCGAAAGGCCGAAACTTGTATGATTCCATTCTTGTAAAATGTCTACAGTCAGCAGCTTTCTAGCAACAGAGAGAAGATTTGTGTCCACCAAGAGCTAGATAGAGGAGATGAATTTGTGTTTTTTTAAGGTAAGGAGGAAAATATTCTGAAATTCGTTGCGATGTTTGTAAAATGTTATAATATCTAAAATACAAAACTCATTGACATGTATGCTTCACAGAGGTGAATTTTGCAGTGTGAATATATAAAGAAGGAAAGATGAATAATAGAGTAGGAAGGCCTAAAGGGGGTGAGGGATGAGAGGGCAGGGCAAAGGAAGGAATATGGACAGGGATAACTAACAGTGAAGGCCTTTAGAAAAAGCTATATGGAATCCTACTTAGAGTACACACATATCCATTATAAAAGAACATTAAAAGCAGTTACCTTGTAACAGAGGGACATTGCTGCTACTAGACAATATAGGGTAGCAAAGTAAAGTCCAACGTCAGAAATAGACTACCTCTTTTGCAGCTATTGACCAACGGTCCCATAGACTCTCAAACAACACTGACCATTGCCCTTAATCCTGGTTAGCCACAGAACTTGATAGTAAGACCCTATTGCTAAAGACACTACTAATGAGTCATAGCAAAAGCAAAGAGAAATGAAGCTGGTACTGGCATCAGCACTTCATCTCTACTGGCTAGCATGCATTGTGCTGGAAGGTGCTATGCGTGCTACTAGAAGAAAAGAAATAATTAACCTTACATAGACGTGAATCCTGCAGCTTCAACAACAGCTGGGCTGGCAACAGTGGAGCAAATACAATGGGAGTAACCAATCACTTTCTAATTGGATTTAAGGTCTGCTTCATAAGACAGAGCCCACATCTGATACTGCACTGTTTTCAGGTCTAGGAACATGTGGCTAGACAGGCCACAGGCCATAGTGGAGAGCCTAATACTATTAATCTGCTAAGTACAGTATTAAACCAATTCTGAATGACTTACAATTATGCCCATAGTTCAATGCATCTCTCAGTTTCACCAGAGAAGCTTTGTCATGCAGTAGATGGTGGTTAACACAGAACCCACAAGTGGTGGCATAGAATAAAAGGCTACAGATTGATCATCCCTGAATTGAACACCTATATCAAACTTCTGCCTCCAAAGACTCAGAGATCTCTGCAGAAGAGGGGTGGAAAGATTGGAGGAGCCAGAAGTGGTGCACAACCCCAAGGAGACAGTTTTCCAGACAGTTTGGAAGTTACATGAACTCACAGCAGTGGTGACAGCATACACAAGCCCCATGCAAGCTCAAGCCAGACAAAATTCAAGCATGGATGTGGGGAAGTAGGTAAGAGAACCCAACCCTACCTGAGGAACTACTGGATCTAATGGCTGCTGGGAAGGGCAAAGTCAACCGCTTTTTAATGATCTGACTCTTGGTAGGTTAACCAGGCTCAAGTGGATGGATCCACACCAAAGGGATACAAAATTGACTCTATAAGCATATAGACTCTAATTTGTGTATATGTTTATTTATATGTGTGTGTGTGTGTGTGTGTGTGTGTGTACATGAAATCAAAGGGTAGAAAGGGGAATGCAAACATTCTTGATTAAAGAAGTATAAGGTACAGCAATCTCCACACATACTTAAATCCATCTCTCTTCTCATCAGAGAAGTTTCCTTATGCAGTACATGGTGATGAACACAGAAATCCCAAACTGGCCAATGTGCAGAGAACAAGAGGCTACAGACCTTATCCCTAAATAGAACACCTACTTCAAACTTGTGAGTCCCAAGGTTCAAGGATCACTGTCGAAGACGAGGTAGAAAGATTGAGTCAGTTGTGGTGGCTGACCACAAGGAATCAGTTTTCCAGACAGCCGATCAGTAACTCATATGAACTAACAGCAATGATGACAGTATGCACATGTCCCATGTAAGCTCAAAGAAGACAAAATATCAGCATAAACGGTACAAAATTCCAACTCAAGCTAAGGAACTTTTGGTAACTGATGGCTCCTGGGAGAAGAGACAGTCTTACAGGGGTGGGACTTTTTGTAACTTAGCCAGGCTCCAGTGGATGGACCCATACTGAAGGACATTTGAGGACACTGATTTTATATATATATATATATCTCCCTATATCAGTCTATATATACATCTGATATATATCAGATATAATAGAGTATATTAAATTCAGCAGAGTGTGGATACGAGAGGAGATCTAAATACCACCAAGTTATACTGTATGAAAATCACAAAAATTCAATAAAAATTTTAAAGTATAGGAATATCATTGAAGGGGCTTGTGTGTAGTTCTGTGATAGAATGTGTGATGAGCAGAGCCCCAAGTTCAGTCTCCAGTAACAACAATAAAAATCACATACAACAGCCACAGAACTCAGTGGATCCCGAAGCCTTCCCAGATAACAGAGGCTTTGGCGGGAATTTGGGATCTGTTTCTACCTTTGTATTACAAGTTTCTGAGTTTGGGTAAGAGCCTCTTGACCCAATCTCTGTCTCATATAGCTCATGTAACTAGGTAGGAAGGTTTAACTTAAACAGAAAATTGGAAACCTTCAATGAAATCCTAAGTAAATAGTTCTATCTGCTTATTTGTAAATGGGAATCAAAGGACTGCAGCAGAACCATTAGAACCCTTAGGATGGTACAAAGCGGGCTGAGCAGAAAAGTGGAGAGTGTACAGGATTTAAGGAGTATCTCCTCACTTCAGGCTGTAACACTGGTATGTGCTTTGTCTCTTTCAGTCTTGTTTCCTTGCTAATAAAACAGAGGAAGTTCCACCTGACTCAAGGGGTTGTTTGCAGGATTCTACAGAGTAGATAAGATACATTTTGCTAAAAGGCAATGTAGCTAGAATGACTAATCTTCGGAATCCTCATCTTCATCCCCTGTCTCTTTGTTAAACAGAAATAAATCAGTACTTTGAATCCAGTGGGGCTGCACCTTGAACCTCAGCCTGTTGCTAGCAGCCTGCCTTAGCTCCTTTCTCCCTTTAGAATGTTCTGACTCCATTTCCTTCCCTTGCCTCCCTCAAATCCTAGTACTGCCTTTTCAGTGAAGTTCCCATGTAAAATTTCAAGTTAAGTCCAAAGTGCTAATCTGATAACATTTACTCATATCTGCTCTCCCCTTTAAAATACTTATCATTTCTCAGTATATTGGTTATTTACCGGTCTGACACTCCCATTGGAATATTAAGTTCACAAGAATAAGGATAGTCTGCTTTATTCACTCATTTATCTCTACTGCCAAAACCTGTGTCACATCACAAGGTAATCTCCCAAAGATATCTACTGAGCATACATACACAGTGCACAAATGCACATATTATAAACCTATATCCATAGAAAAACTTACAAACTTTTCTTTGCATATATGTGTGTGCATAGCCAAAAGCCCCATAAAAAAATAAAGAAGAAAGAGAAAAAAAAAAACATGGACATCTCTTGCTTTTAATATAGAATTCAGTAGATTACATAAGATACTCAATACTTTATTATAAAATCAGCTTTCTAATAATTTGTGCTCCACTGTAGACTACTGTAAGCATTCTGAAATTGTTTAAGATAGGAGAGGCTAAGATATAATATCTTGTAGGAGTTAAATTAATTTTGAATTATGATTTTAAATTTGCAATAATTAGGATATAACATGCTGTTGCATAGGACTGTCCTCTGTCAGGCAGGTCATGGACAGATGCCTTCTTCCCAAGCTTGGTTGCACCCACTTACCTAGGATCATCACAGCTAAGCTCGTTGACTGTTACTCTAAGGAAGAAAGGAGAGGCAGTGAGAGTCAGTCACACCTCCCAACATTCCAGTTGGCCCTAGTTGTGAGAGGGGAAGGACCTAAGGATACAAACTGAGGAAGTTGAGGGGAGGCTCTCTTGCCATTTTGTGGGGCTGTGTGTGGAGAGGTCATGATCCACGCCTAGATGGAGACTTTCCAGTGCAGGCTTAGGAGGGGAGTAGCCACACCCTGGTAAGTAAACCCTCACCCACTGCTCTATAAGTAAGCCTGACAAAACTCACTATTTTCCCAGACTGCAGTTTGGCAAAATCAGGTGTCTGTTTGTCATAGGGAAGGAAGGGGCTGGACTTAGTTTGTGACTCCCAGAAGAAATGATAGCTACAGCTATAACTATAATTTATCTATCAGTCTATCTTTCTATCTATCTCTCTATCATTTTTCTAACTATCTATCTATCTATCTATCTTTCTGTCATATCTATCATCTATCAATCATCTATCATCTATCTATCTATCATCTATCTATCCATCTAATCTATCATCTATCTTCCTTCTATCATTTATTCACCCATCTAATATGAGCTCTTAAATTGCAATCTTTCCCACATAAAAACCATCAGTGGAATCTTCCCTCCTAGAATATGATTTCTTCCCTCTTCAGTTGAGGTCATGTGATTCTGTCTCACAGAAAGTGAGTTAAAATTTTATGTGGTTTCTCTGTCCTTTTCCCCCCGAGAATTCCATACACCAATGCATTATAGCCAGTATACTGACAAGATGTTACAGCCCCTAATAATATGGGTCCTTCCAGATTACCTGTACTTGGTATATTAAATGAATGAGAGCCACACCTTTGTTTTGCTGTGCACTAATAAGCTGTGTTAACTCAGTACACTTTATCCTGACTTATACATCTCCCATTTACAGATGGAACAGAACAGGGAGAAATTGATTCAAGAATGGGGGATTATATGCATATACTCTAGTGGATAACCTTACACTCATAAGCATATGAACAGCAGTAATTGGACTCAGGATTATGAAGAAGGAAAAGAAGAGGAGGAGAAGGGGGGAGGGGAAAGGGGAGGAAGAGAAGGAAGATGGGGAGGAGGAGGAAGAAGAGAAGGAGGAGGAGGAAAAGGAGCAGGAGGAGGAAGTAGAGGAGGAGAAGGAAGAGGAGGAGGAAGAAGAAAAAGGAGGAGGAAGAAGAGGAGGAGGAAGAGGAACAGGAGGAGGAGGAAGAGGAAGCAGAAATGAAATTGGGAGGAGGCTGGTGGTTCCAGGAGGAGTCAAAGTAGGGAGTGAAAGGTGGACAGGATCTATTTAGATACATTGTACTCATGTAGGAAATTCCCAAACAATAAAAAAAGAATGGTAGATCACAGGTCATGCAACTGTGAAACTTTACATGTGTTTTAGTCCAGGTATTCTGTTAGAAACATGATTTAACCTCTGACCATCCTTTTCTTTCGCTAAATAATAGTTATCATCTTCATTTTATAACTGAAGAAACTGAAGGTGCAGCTTGGTATTACTTGCCCAAGCTTATTCGCCTGACAATTGCCAAGACAGTGTTTGAACCCAAGTTTGTCTGACTTTAAAGATCACTTTCTTACTTTTTTCTGCTACAATATGTTGCGCCCATGGGATATTTTCAAGTACTACACCCCAGAGATGTACTGTCATTACACTGATCAAGCACATAAAATGTGCTAGGAGGCCCACTGAGCAGTAATACATTCTCATCTGCTATGTTGGATAATTTTTATCTTGTTACAAAGGAAGGAATGGAAAGCCAGGGAGTATGGGTAACTTGCCTAAAAGAAATGACAGAGTTAGGATATGTACCCAGGTAGCCTCACTTCAAAACCACAGCTCTTAAATCCTATGGACAACCCACTTCTCAGTTCTTAGGAATTCCTGTCTCAATTCATACCATTTGATAATAATCCCATATTCTTTCAAAAAAGAACACAGGGAAATTCTTTGTCTTTGGAGTGGTGAGTGTTGGAAAACAACCAGAAATGTACGTACACACACACACACACACACACACACACACACACACACACATGAAAGGCCTAAAATGAAAGTTCAATGTTTTGCTACAAATTCATTACTGACTCCCCGAGTCTTTGAGCCAAAGAGAACCTCTTTCTGGAGGTGAGTAGGTTTGGCTATAATACAGAGACAATAGGATAGTATTTTCTTTGGATGGGAGAGGTCCTAGTTCTGTCAACAGAGTTATTCTCTTAGGATTATTCTTTAAGCGTGTTGAGTAAGCCTGTGCATGCATGTGTGTATATGTTTGTGTTTCTGTGTGTGCACATGCCTGTGTGTTACATGCATATATTTTGTAGCTTCCTAAATATATGTTTTTGTAGTTACTGTAATCATTACCCACTAGCTAGTTCCATTTTGGCACCCATAGACACATCAAACCCCTGCCTCCACACTTTTCACCCTTCCCTTGACAAACAATTCATCTGCCTGTTTGCCTGTTGCTCATCCTAGTAACTGGCAGCAGCACCCACTCAGTCACTTGGCTGTGTCTCCATTATCATCCTCTACCTGACACGTCACCTAACTCCAATAAGTTTCCAAGTTGAGTCCACATCTTCATCTCCCATTTTTCCACTTTTTTCCCTCCAGTACAGGATTGTTCAGGCTGCATTCATTTTCTGCCTAGACAACTGTAGTCATTTCCCAGCCAATCTCCCAGCCACCTCCTCCCTTCCATATAGATATCTTTCTAGTCTACCCTACAGTTTCCCCAGGGATATATCTCTGAAATGCTTAGCCACTGATACCATGTTTCTTACCAAAGAATTTGATCTCTTCCCACCATCCATAATGTAAAATGTAGCTTCTTTAGGTTGGGTTGTATAGACCTTTGGAAACAAATCTCTGTGGCCATAACTCTTGCCCAGCTCCTGCCCAACTTCTCACTCATATATTTCACTAATACCAGTCAAACACTGTGTCTTAAGCATGCTCCTGTTCCTTCAGTCTGAGGGGCTTTACTTGTTTCTATTGGTAGTTTCTTTTGCCTTTAATGCCCACTGTTCCATCCTCTACATGTTCTGTGCTTGAAGTTGGAGATCTCTCCAACTTCTTCTGCAGGGGTAATGGGAATGAACTTGCATATAAGGAGTAGGACATCTTACTTTCCTGTGCTTTGTTTAGTGTAGGGTACAGAATATTATTGTAGCTCCATTTATGCATCCTATCCCTTCTGCATCTTAATAATCCTTATACAGCCAGAATCTGATATGCAGCAGACGTTCTTTATACACTTGTTAAATAAATAAAATAGTGGCCAAATTTATATTTGTCAGTATGTGCACATTCTTTTGTGGGTACTACAAAGTTGCATATTTCTAAGTTTGGTGATAACGTGTAGATGATGTGTAAGTGTGGCATTCATGAATGGGAGGTGGTTAGGTGGTGACAAAGCACATGCTCCTGTATCTAATTTTGTAATGCAGATTTTTAAGGATCATATAATCTGCTGTGAATTAATTATGATATTTGGACATAGTAGCATCATCTCTCCTAGACTAACTTTTGTCAGTTGCACTGTAAGGATATTGACACCATTTGTTTCCTGTAGTCATTAGGAAATATCAATAAAGGCTTAGCAGAGCAGCTGGCACATGGTATTGAAAAAGTTAGTTTTCTAAACAATTTGTTTTTATTGAATTTTTGTGTATTTCATACAGAACATCTCAATCAATCTTAGCCACCTGTATACCTCCTGTCCTCACTGGCTCCCTCCCATAGCCCCTCACTGGAATTCAAACATTCTGTCATATGTGTTAAGGCCTATTGTGTCAAGTCAGTGTCCCCATACATTCCTCAGTGCAAGCTCATCTACTGAGATCAAGCAGCTTATCTAGAGTCCCTCACTTTAGGATGATCGGCTCTTGCTCACCTAGCAATAATCAGTTCCCAATATTTCTTCAGTTAAGATTGGGGTCTGCTGTCCTTTTTCCCAGTCCTAGGCTGGGTTTTTGTCTGCTTCAGTTTGTATTGGACTTGTGCATGATGTCACTATTGCTGTAGATTCATATGAACAGTGTCCCATGAGCTTGCAGGACTCTATTTTCTTATGTTCATGCACCTCCTCCCTGGCTCTTACAATCTTTCTGCTCCCCTCTTCTGAAATGCTCTCTAAGCCCTGGGTGGGTGAAGTTTACTATAAGAATTGTGTCCAAGGACTGGCATTCTGCAAACTTAATCTCTAAGCTCTGGCCATTTGTGACTTTGTGTTCCTGGTCCTCTGTTGCATGAGGGAACTTCATTAATGAGAATTGAGAGATTCATTAGTGACCTCTCTACCCCTGTTCTATGATCTGTGAGCCTTAGGTGAAGAGGTCACGTTGTAGATGTGTCACTTCGGCCTGGGCAATTCATAGACAATATTTGTGTGTGATCAATTGTGGTACTTTGTAATAGTCTGTACCTTGTACAAAAGAAGCTTCTTTGAGGAGTGGTAACTGGGATATTTATCTGTAAAAATAAGAATACATATTTTATACACAGCAAGAAATTACACTAGTCTAGGGATGTGACAGTCTTGTGGTTTTCCCTAAGATCATGATCTCTCCAGCTATGTGTTGGTGATGTTTACAGTACTACAATTGAGTTTCCTCCAACTGAGTGGGCTTTTAGTCCAATTAGATAGCTGTTGATTGTCCCCAAGATGAAAGTGCCACTACTGCATCAATGTTGTGTGCTGTGCTAACTACTGATGTGGTTATTTGGTCTTGAAGCTGGTGTTGGGCCATCAACTGATGTTTTCCCTTGGCACATTCATAGTGCTCTCTAAAGCTATGAGAGCTAGCCTTCAGGGGAAGTGGCTTCCGGTCAGTTCCAGGTCCATTGCTCCAAATCCTGTGTCCGAAGTATGTTCTGTCTTCGGCAGTAGGGTCTGACCTTCAAGCTTTGTGAGGCAATCAAGGATTGTAGCAATAGCCCGTGTCATTCTGGGATCCTCTTGGACCACCCTAGCCAACAACTCAAAGGAAGGTTTCTCCTGTCTGGCACTGTTTCTTGTTACGTAGCCTTAAGCTATACACTTAGACTCATGTAGAGATATTGTATATGTAATTTGTTCTTAGGTTATTGGATTAATATGATTCCCTCTAGTTTCTAAAACTAGCTAGGCATTATTTATCTCTCTTCTCTTTCCCTGTCTATACCTCTGACCATGGATTTCCCATTTAAAGTGTCCTCATTGCCCCCATTTCTCCCTTGATAATACCAGGCTCCTATGGTCCCACCTCTCCTCAGCTCCTTCTTCCCCTTTAACCCCAAGGTTCCTTGTATAACCCTCCCTCCCCCTCCCATTTAAATACCCCCTTTCTATCAACTTCTCCCTTAGTAACACCGGTCTCCTACTGTTCTTCTCTCTCAGGTTCTTTCTTTCCTTTTACCTCCCTGGTTCCTCTTCATTATTCTGGTTCCTGCCGATATATCTGGATACATTTTCACAAATAAGGATTTCGTGCTAGGATCCACATATGAGGGAGAACACATGTCGTTTGTTTTTCTGAGTCTGTGTTACTTCGCTTAGTATAACTGCTTCTAGCTCCACCCATTTACCTGCAAATTTTATTATTTCATTTTTCTTTACTGCTGAGTAGAACTCCATTGTGTAAATGTGCCACATCTTCATTCTCCCCTCGTCATTTGAAAGGGACCTTAGGTTGCTTCCATCTCCTAACTACTGTGAAAAGAGCAGCAACAAACATGGATGTACAAGTATCTCTGCAATAGGATGTGTCCTTTGGGTATATACCATGGAGTGGTCAAATGGTAGGTTCATTTTTAGTGTTAAACAATTCTCCACACTGCTTTCCATTGAGGTTGCACAAGTTTGCAATTCCACCAGCAGTGAATGAGCATCTCCCTTTCTCGCATCCTCTCCAACATTTGGTATCATTTGTTCTCTTGATCTTAGCCAGTCTGACTGGGGTGAGATGAAATCTGAAGGTGGTTTTAATTTGCATTTCCCTAATTATTAATGGTGTTGAACACTTTTTAAGATGTTTCTTAGCCATCTTCATTTCTTCTTTTGAGAACGCTCTGTTCAGATCCTTAGCCCATCTTTTAATTGGGTCACTTATTTTCTTGATTCCTTGTGTTTTGAATTCTTTATATATTCTGGATGTTAAACCTCTGTCAGATGTGTCACCAAGTGAAGATTTTCTCCCACTCTATGGGTTTTCTCTTCACTTCTTTGGATGCTTCTTTTGCTGTACAGAAACATTTTAGTTTAATGAGGTCCCACTTGTTGATTTTTTACCTTAATTCCTGAGCAATTGATGCCTGATTTAAAAAGTCCTTTCCTACACCTATATCTTGTAGGTTATTGCCAATGTTTTCTTCTAACAGTTTCAGAGTTTCAGGTTTCACATTGGGGTCTTTGATCCATTTGGAGTTGACGCTTGTGCAAGGTGAAACATAAGGGTCTAGATTCATTCTTTTACAGGTGGAGATCCAGTTTTGCCAGCTGTCTTTGAAGATGCTGTCTTTCCTCCAGTGAATGTTCTCGGCCACTGTGTCACATATCAGGTAGTTGAAACTGCATGTTTGGGTCTTCAGTTATGTTCCAATGATCTATGGGTCTATTTTTTTGTGCCAGTACCATGCTGTTTTTATGACTACAGCTCTGTAATATAGTTTGAAATCTGGTATGGTAATTCCCCCCAGCATTCCTCTTTGTGCTCAGGGTTGCTTTGGTACCTGGGATCTTTTGTGCTTCCATATAAATCTGAGGATTTTTTATTTCTAATTCTGTGGAGAATGTCATGGAGACTGTGGTTGGCATTGCATTGAATCTATAAATGGCTTTTGGTAGATGGTCATTTTCACAATATTAATTCTTCCAATCCATGAGCATGGGAGTTCCTTCTATCTTGTGGTATCTTCCTCAATCTCTTTCTTCAAAGATTTAAAATTTTCATTGTAGAGATCTTCGATGTCTTTGGTCAGGTTTATTCTGAGATATTTTATTTTATTTTCTGAGGCTATTGTGAATGGAAGGGTTTCCCTTCACTCTTTCTCTAAATGCTTGTTGTTGGTATATAAAAGGCTACTGATTTTTGTAGATTAATTTTGTAACCTGCCACTTTACTGAAAGGATTGATCCATTCTAGGAGTTTTCTGTTGGAATTTTTGGGATCTCGTAGGTATAATATCATACCATCTGCAAAAAGGGATAATTTGATCTCTTCTTTTCCAATTGGTACTCCTTTAATTTCCTTCTCTTGTCTTATTGCTCTAGCAAGAATTTCAAGCACTCTATTAAAAAGTAGTGGAGATAATGGACAGCCTAGTCTGGTTCCTGATTTTAATGGGAATGCTTCCAGTTATTCTCCATTTAGAATGACGTTGGCTGTGGGTTTGTTGTTTTTGCCTTTGAGTCATTTATATTACCTATGATGTTTATTGATTTACAGATATTGAACTACCACTGCATCTCTGGAATAATACCAACTTGATTGTACTGGATGATCTTCTTGGTGTGTGTCTGTATGTGGTTTGCAAGTATTTTGTTGAGAATTTTTGCATTTATGTTCATTAATTTCTGCTCTGATTTTTGGGTCTATAGTTTTGGGTTTTTTTGGTTGTATCTTTACCTGCTTTTGGTATTATAGTGATGCTGGCTTCATGGAAGGAATTTAGGAGTTCTCCCTCTGTCTCTATTTTTTTTAATAATTTAAGTATTATTGTATATAGATATTCATTAATTGTCTGTTAGAATTCTGCTGTGAATCCACCTGGGCCTGGGCTTTTTTCACTCGAGAAATTTTGTATTACTTTTTCAATGTCCTTATATGTTATAGGTCTGTTTAAGATATTGATCTCTTCTTGGTTTAGTTTTGGCAGTTCCCATGATTTTAGATACACATCCATTCCTTTTAGGTTTTTCAAATTTAGTAGTGTATAGGTTTTACATAGTAAAACCTGGATCATTTTGTTGTCTATTGTGATGTTTCCCCTTTCATCTCTGATTTTGTTGATTTGGAGTTGCTCTTTCTTTCTTTTGGTTAACTAGGCTAAGGGTCTGTCTATTTTATTTATCTTTTCAAAGAACCAGCTCTTGGATTCTCTGATTCCTTGTATTATTTTCTTTGTTTATATTTCATTAATTTCTGCTCTGATTTTTGTTATTTCTTCTTGTCTGCTGGGTTTTTGTTTCATTTGTTGCTGCCTTTCAAGGGTCTTGAGTTGCACTGTTAAGTCATTTATTTGAGCTCTTTCTGATTTTTTTAATGTAGGCACCTAGAGCTATAAACTTCCCTCTTAGGAGTGCTTTTAAAGTGTCCCAGAGGCTTTGTTATGGGTATTGTCCTTTCCATTTAGTTCCAGGAATACTTTTATTTCTTTCTTAATTTTTCCTTTGACCCATTCATCATGGAGTGTGTTATTTAATCTCCATGAGTTCATGTTATTACTAGGACTTCTCCTGGTGTTGATTTTTAAGCTTTCTTGCATTGTGGTCTGATAGAATGCATGGAATTCTTTCAATTTTTTTTTTTTTTTTTTTTTTTTTTTTGTATATGTTGAGGCTTGGCTTGTTTTGTGCCCCACCATGTGGTTGTTTTTGGAGAAAGTTCCATAGAGTGCCAAATGGAAAGTATATTCTTTGGTGCTTGGGTGGAATAAATGGTAGGTGTCTGTTAGGTCCATTTGATGTATGGTATTGTTTAATTCAGATGTCTCTCTGTTTATTCTTTGTCTGGTTGACCTGTCTAATGGAAACAGTAGGATACTGAAGTCCCCTACTATTAGTGAGTTGGATTAATCTATGTCTTAAAGTCCTGCAGTACTATTTTAATGAAGTTGGGTGCACTAGAATTTGGCACATATACATTCATGATTGTAATATCTTCTTGATCAATTGTTCCTTTGACTAGAATGAAGTGGCCCTCTTTATCACTTCTAATTAGTTTTAGTTTGAAGTCTATTTTGTCAGATATTAGAATTGCAACTCTTGCTTGTTTCTTAGTGCCATTGGTTTGGGATTTGTTTTTTCATCCTTTCACCTTAAGGTACTGCCTGTGCTTCAAGATAGGTTTCTTGTAGACAACAAAAAGATGGATATTATTTCTGAATCTATTCAACTAGCCTATGTCTTTTGACTGGGGAGTTCAGCTCGTTAATATTTAAAATTATCATTGAAAGATGTGTACTGATTCCTGTCATTTTAATTTCTATTTGCATTCTTGGTCTAACTGTGTGTTTCCACTGTTAATACCTTCATTTAGTTTCTTTCTGTTGCCTCTTTGGTATAGCCATTCCTTTCTTCAGCTCTTTGTATTGCTTCAAGAATTCTCTGAAGGGCTGGTTTTGTGGACATGAATTCTTTCAGCCTACTTATGTTGTGGAAGACTTTTCTTTCCCCTTTAACTGCAATAGACATTTTTGCTGGGTAAAGTATTTTGGGTTGGCATCTACAGTCATTTAGAACTGGGAATACTTTGGTCCAGACTCTTCTGGTTTTCATAGTTTGCACTGAAAAGTCAGCTGTAACTCTGATAGGTTTTCCTTTATGTGTGACTTATTGTTTTTCTTTTGCAGTTTTCAGTATTCTTTCTTTGTTCGATACATTTAGTATTTTTACTATGATATGCCACTGGGAGTTTCTTTTCTGCTCCTGTTTCTTTGGTATTTTATGTATTTCTTGTATTTGTATGGACATGTCTTTCTTTAATTTTGGGAGATTTTCTTCTACAATCCTTTTGACGATCTGGTCCATACCATTATCCTGAGATTCTTCTTCCTCTATGCCTGTGATGTGTAAATTGGGTCTTTTCATGGTGTCCCACATTTCCTGCATATTCCATTCCTGTATTTTCTTAAATTTTTCATAATCTTTGCTTGAGTGGTCCAATTAGTCAACTTTATTGCCCAATCTTGATATTCTGGTTGCCATTTCATTCATTCTATTGGTGAGGCTTTCTCCTGTCCTTTGTAATTGACTTATTGAGTGTTTGCTTCCTTTGTAATTTCAGCCTCAGTTTTCTTCAATATTTCTATTCATTTATTTACTTATTTTTATTTATTTTTATGTGTATGAGGGTATTGCTTGCATGTGTGTAAGTGCACCTGTGTCATGTAATGTCTACAGAGGTCAGAAGAAAGTGTCAGATTCCCTTAGAACTGGAGTTTCAGACAGTTGTTAGCTGCCATGTGGGTGCTGGGAATTGAAACAGGGTCCTCTGTAAGAGTAGTCAGTACTCTTAACTGTTAAGCCATCTTTCCAGGCTCCAATATTTGTAACTCTGTTGTGAATCCAGTGAGAAGTTTATCCCTATCTTCTTTAGTTCTTTAATTTGTTTGTTTTTCTGTTCTTTAAATTCACTGAATTCTTTGATCATGTTTATGATTGTTCTTTTAAATTTTGTGTCTTGGGTTATCTCTAGGGAGTTCTTATGTAGAACTCCTCTATAGGACTGTTGGTGTTTGGTGGGGTTATATTATATGGGTTTTTCATATTATTGTTTTTTCGTTATGTGGATTTCTTTTATTGTTTCTGATTCTGGTGTGAGGCTCAAGCCTTCCTTTGTTGAGATTAAGTCAGTTTCTGTTTGTATACTTGATGTGCCTTTGTTGTTTTCTTATTAGGTATGAAAAGCTGGTTGGTGTAGACGTCAGGTTCTCTCTTTTGATTTTATCTTCAAGGGACCAGATGGCTCTAGTCCAGCTACTCAGGAGCTCCTGCAGGGGCCCAAGTCAGGTGACAATCACAGGCACTCAACTTTCCTCCTAAGGTCTGGTCCACTCTAGTCAGCAGGTACAGCACAATTTGGGAAGCTTGCTAGGTGGGGGCTGGATTCAGGTAATCTCAGGTAGTCTACAAAGGTCTGGGCTCCCACTAAAGGGCAGGGAAGCCTAATCCTGCCACATTGGGAGGGGCTGTAGCTGGTCCCAATGTAGGGGCATGGGCACAACATGGTTCGGAAAGCTCATCACCATGCAGAGTGTTGGGAAAGGAGAATATGGAGAGAGAAGTGGAAGATGACAACACAATAACCTAGGAAGTCTACAACCTCCTGTGGCTGCTGAAGTAGTCATTTTCTCTCTCCTCACTAATTCCAGAACTTTGCCTATACTCAAATACCTTTGAAATAGCTGTTTAAATATATAGGTAGTGTAACTGCCTGAGATATTAGCAGGCATTCTAGGAGGAGAAATATATAGGAAATATAGCAATGCAGTGCCTACTTCTCAAAGGGAATCTATCTATCTGTCATCTCTCTATACACATATGTATGTATGTATGAAATGAGTTTCTTGTATCTCATGGATAGTTAGTTCCAAGGCAGGATCCAATCCCAGAGTTCATTTGATCCCAAATATATGATCTTTGTGTTATGTAATATTCATGTTATAAGTCAACACAGTCCTAACTAAAAAGTGGTCATGTGTGATCCGATTTGAGTAAATAAGACCCATTCACATGAAAAAACAAGATAAGTAAGACAGAATACAAGTTTGACACTATTAATGTAACTGAGAGAAGATAGAGGATTCGGTAAAGCCTTTCCCTAGGTGAGAGCTGGGAGTCATCACCAGCACTGATACAAGAAGGCCTGAGCAATGGAGGGTAAGGTTGGGTGCCACACACAGTATAGCATAAAGACCAACTATTCCATCCAGGCTGTCAATAAAATAGAAAGCATAATGAAAGATGTGATTTCTGATGCCCACAGGTGTGAAACACCAGGGAAAAGGAAGCAGCCGGGGAGGCCTGTCAGCCCTGACTTGCTAAGGGGAACTCAAAAATATTCTCAGTGCTGGGACACTGAGCAGCAGCATATAATTGTACTAAGTCTCATTCAGTCCCTTCACTTAACTAAGACACAGAGAGGCAGTCAGTCTGCCCTAGGTCACACAGTAAACTCAATGCAAATCCAAGCTGGGATGCTGCAGAGGCCCTCGCCACGGTGAAGAACACCACATGACTTTCAGCATGGTGAATAACATTCATAAGAACTGTGAACAGGGTAGAGAGAGATGCCTTTCCCAAAGGTCTTGCCCTCACTCTACTTAACATGAGATTTCAGTGTGGCTTTTAAAAAAATCTTTATAATGGACCATATTCATTCTCTCTAGGCTCTGTTTATTTGCCTTCCCTCACTCCTTTCATGCTGGATCTCTGGCCACACTGCTCTGGCTTTTGCTTGTGATATGGATCAGCTTCCCACTTCTTTCCATCAGCTCTGTATCTGGGCACTGCCACCATAGGCACATTGCTAAAGACACAGTGGACCTAGTCCCTATGACCCTGACACCTGGGAAACAGGCTCAGACTAGTGATGCAGTCACTTTGTAGGGACACATGTTTGAGATGTATAGAACACAGTATTCAAACCCATCATCTGTCTGCAGCCCCTGAAAAAGCTGTTAATCATCACTGTGATGTTTCTCTTTGTCTAGGACAGCAGATTCGATTGCTGCTTTGAACACACACAACCTTGCACAACCTTCATCTAATATCTCAGAGTCCCAACCACCATCCGGCTTCCTTTGCCCCATGAAGATAAGCCTCTCTGGTTGACTGGACACATCAGCTTTAGAAACCTTGAGTTACTAGAATGGGGGCAATGCGCTGGCTGGGCACGGTTGAGGCATCCTGTACTGATAAGAACTTGCCACGGCTGGACAAGCTCTCAGAGACGTAAGACTTTGCGTAAGCACAAGATTAGAAGAATACATTATTAAAATATTTATTTTCTTATAGGTATTGGCATAAAAAGGGGTGGGGAAGATTTCTAGGAGAGAGATAAGACCCAATGGACCTTTCTGTGCCATAGTTTTGAATCTGTGTTTATTACAGAAATTAGTATTAGCAATAAACAAAAGCAGTAAGGGCTGCAAGTTTCAAATAAAAGCAGCAGTACTTTCAACTTGTTAATATGAAATCAAAGATGATGGTATAAATTAAAGAGCAAACAAGCTAGGGAACTTGAGTCTACTTTGGTCCAAGGACCTAGACTAATGTAGATCCATGACAGTGGTGGTATTTTCAGAGGAAGGGGCAGAGTGAGACTGATGAAGGGGGACAAACTAGTCTTCATGTGCATCCTCTGAGTTCTTTGGATTCTGCTGCGAATGTGGCACAGTGTCAACAGGCCCTAATTCTGCATGGCGGCCTGTGGCAGCTTACTCTACTTTCCCTGTAGTTTCTTCTTTTAGTTTCAGTTTTCATGATTAATAGAAACAAATGCACTCCTGACACCTATCAATTTACACTTTGTAAAGCTTATTGTACAAATAACCTTGAGAAGAAGACAAAGCAGGGTCTATTGCCCATATTCTGCATTCAGACAATTTGCTGTTTGTAAGGAGGATAGCAAGGGGGCTTTTAAATCAAGGACGCATAGTCGGAGAGTGATGGAGCTGGCACTCAGTCAAAGGCTGGCCCAGAGCATCTTGCAGTACGTTCACCTTGACTTTGAAGACACAACTGTTCCCTTCTTGCAGGAAAAAAAAAAATATTCTGTAAGGTTTGCATTTGTCCAAGGACTGAGACGACACCAAGGCACTAACAAACTCCAGTTTCTCAGCCACCCAGCTTCAGATCAGTCTAGATATAAGGCTGAGACTTCTAGGCAGCCTCCAATTTACATGCTTCCCAATTTACATGAACCCATTCTCTCCGTAGCTTATTCCCTTATTCATCAATTTGGTTGCTGTACCTTAGGAGGGCCTTCGCCTTGGGGTGAAACCTAGAGTGTCAATTGAGGTGATACAATATGGTAATTAAGGATCATTGGCATTGGTGTTGAAACTACTTAGATGTGGACTGTACTCAGTGATTAGCCTTATGGTCTTCTTATGGGAGGCCATCAGACTTTTAGTTTTGCTTCCCTTACCTAACCATCCCTACTCCTTAAGTAGTTCAGTACACACTGAAGAACAAGTTCTCATTTCTCCAACTCCTAATAGGGTTGGACACCATGACCTACATGTCCTGACCTCCCAGGACAGGATTGGTGACATCACTCAAGCAAGGCAACCTGCATCCGACTTCCCAACTTGCTTCCTGTAGTTTTCTCTCACCATAAAGTGCAAATCTGACAATGTCACCTGAGCAGCTGGTTCAAGATCTCTAATAGTTGCTTTCACCCTTGAGTTTAAAGTTTACCTTCTAGCTTGGCCTAAAGCCCCTTCATGATTTGAGCCCTAGCAGTTTCTTTAGGCTTGGCACACTTACTTGGTTTCACCGTGCCATGCTGACCTTTGTGTGGTCTGTAAACGTGCCAGGCTGCCTTGTTCCTCAGTAACTTTGCACATGTGACTTCCTCTCCTTGGAAAACCATTGTTTTTTCCTTTCTCACCCAATCTTCATCTTACTGATCCTAATCATCCCTTAAAGTTCAATTATAATGTCACGTTACTCTTTCTGGCCAGCTTTTACTGGGCAGAAAGGCTCTGCTCCTGTGAGCTCTCACATCACTGACCACATATTATCTTAAGTTCCATGGAAGCAGGGGCAATGTCTTGTTCATCTCTGAGTTCCGAGAACTCAGTGTAGAACCCTACAAAGAAATAGATACACAGTGATGGGATAAACAAACACCAATACTAATAGGGAAGATCTTAATTTGAGCACATGCTTAGAGGATAAATTGTATTGGATAAAGAAAGGGTAGGAAGAGGTTACTTCCTTGCAAAACAAAACAATGACTTGGTTGTCCTGTCATTTCTTTCCATAGCTCATGATCTATATGATATGACAGGACAAGTTGAGCAATTAATTGATACATAGAATCATGGTTTATGTATACATTTGGCTTTTCCCTGAAGAATAGGAAACTCACAAAGCAAAGAGTGCATTTTATTCTTCTGTGTGTTCTTTAGAGAGCTTGGCAGGAGGGAATAGAGCATAGAGGTCAGAGTCCGGGCTCTGACATTAGAGGCCTGAGGTCTTTCAAACACTCTTTTTGTGATAATTGCCTAGTGTATTAAGCCACCAGGAGCCTTTATTTACTTACCTCTAAAATGAAGAAAAAAAAATGCTTTCCTCATGCTTCTCTAGTGTCAATAGTACATAGACATATGCATTTATATAATAAATGATCTATTATAAAACAAATATTTACTGATTACCTTTGTGTGTGCAGCTAAGTATTCACAGAAAAAAAAAAAAAGCAACTTTACCCCACAAACCGTTAAGCCTAGTAGGGGTTATGTATAACACATATAAATATGTATTATAAAGTTTGATAACTGCAGCAAAAGAAATGGAATGGGGTAGATAATTCAGATGACAGGGGAGAGGGCGTCATTTGAGGAAAGAATTGAAGGACCAATAGAATTAACTAAGGGAAGCTAAGTATTCACAGAAAAAAAAAAAAAAGCAACTTTACCCCACAAACCGTTAAGCCTAGTAGGGGTTATGTATAACACATATAAATATGTATTATAAAGTTTGATAACTGCAGCAAAAGAAATGGAATGGGGTAGATAATTCAGATGACAGGGGAGAGGGCGTCATTTGAGGAAAGAATTGAAGGACCAATAGAATTAACTAAGGGAAAACACCTAGCATATGACAAGGCCCTGAGGTGGGTGAGACAGAATCTTTGTTGTCCAAGAGACTTCTTAGATGCTAATTTGGCTTTTGAATTAGTTAATGAGTACAAACATGGCCTCAGGAGTCACCCCAGTTGACTTCAAATCCTGGCTCTGCTACTGGCCTGTGGCATGACCTGCAGACCTGTGGCATGACCTGTGGTAAATATCCTGGGATTTGATTTTCTCATCTGTAAGATGCAGATGAGGAAATAGTGGCCTCACTTGGAAGACCAGATAAGATAATTTATGGAAGCCACTTAGAAGAGTGTCTGAGGTGTCAAAAACACTTTACATAGTTTTAATTAAAACTAAAAATTATTTTACTGGAAATCCAGAGGACATTAATGTGAAAGAAAAGGAAAAGGTCTCACTTGGAGAAGGCGCATTCCAGTAAAGAAGTAGAGAAGATCAAGTGAAAATTAAGAAGTCGGGCCCAAGATACAGGCCTATAATCTCAGCTACTGAGAGGCTGAGGATGGAGAATGGCAAGTTCAAGGTCTGCTATGGAGTGTGTTCGAGGCCAGCGGGGTTACTTAAGGATACACTGTCTCAAAATAAGAAAAGCAAAAAAGAGGTTAGAGATATAGTTCAGTGGTAGAGCACCTTCCTAGAGTGGGTAAGGCATGGCTGCAAACCTCAGTACCATAAATCAATAATAAATAATTAAATAAATAAGAAATACACAGGGCTATTATTAAACCAAGTGCCAGAGACTCAGTTTCCCACTCTGTAAACAGTGCAGCTCTAGTCTCTAGAAGTAGCACACTTCAAGACAGCACTGGTGTTCTGGAGACACCCCCAGGGACTCCCTGGGCCTGCCATTGGCTATCTAGATCTGCACAAGGGTACTGAGATTCCTGGAAAAACATATGACACTAAGACATCATAATATGCAAAAACTCACAAGATTAAAGCTAAAACAAACAGAAAACAAATCTGTGGGGGTCATCTCTGCTTTTTTTTCTAAGGATGTTTTTGTGGATTTAATATCCATTAAGAAGCCAGAAAAAATGCTGTTTATTTATCCTGTGGCTGCAGAGTGTCCTGTCTGCTCCTGAGCGCTCCCTCCTCTCCTTGTCATGGACTTAGATACAATTCAGAAAGAGCAACATAATGCTATGAAGTTCCTGGCTTGTGATAAGGGTGACAGGAGTTGAATATCGCTGTGGGAGTCAGATATGCAGCCCACTCACCCACAACCTCTACAAGCAGGGCACCTCCCCTGCCTTCTCTAGTTGTCTTAATCTCTGAATGTTTCCCAGAAAGAAATAGTCACTTTTCCTTTTTCTGGCGAGAGTGCCTGATGAAACTCCCTGCAAGCAGGGCCTCTCCCTCCCCTTCACACTGGCCTCGCACATGCTAATGCAAATCAGTCCTGACCCAGCCAGGGGTCTGTGGGAAGGCTGCCAGGAGCTAGAGAACAAACATGCAAAGAATGTTATTTCATTTTTGGCATCCTGGGGAAAGAGGGACAGAGAGAGGGAAGCTGGGCAGTGAAGAGTGGAGAGAGACAGAGAATTAATGCGAATGCATACACAAGTAAGAGTAAAGACCCAGGAAGGAGTTCATATGCATAAAGGACCTACTAGGTGCCAGAAGTTGACAATGGAAAGTTTTATTTAAGGTGTATGTGTGTGAATTTTGTAGTAGAATGTATTAGATTCACTGCTAGGATGTGAAATAATACTTAAAATGCTTTCTTTTTGAGGTAAAGCATTGTCTGTATGGCCTGTTTTTTAAAAGTATTTAATATTATTTTTATTTTATGTGTATGAATGTATGGCCTGCATGCACACCCATGTTGTGCAATGCCCTCAGAGGTCAAAAGAGGGCGTTGGATTCCCCTGGAACTGGAGCTACTGATGGTTGTAAGCTACCACGTGGGTGCTGGAGAGGGAATCCAGGTCCTCTGGAAGCCAGTGCTCTTACCCTCTGAGCTATCTCTCCAGCCTATTTGGCTTATTTTTGACAGAGCCTAATTTTTAGCCTAGGCTGACCTGGAACTCATTTAGTCCAGGCTGCCCTCAAACTTGTTGCAATTCTCCTGCCTCAGCCTTAAACATTTTTTTCAGCAATTAGTCAAAGGCCAACTGGTAGAGTGAGGATTTGAACCCCAAATTAAAAATTTCAAATCTAGGCTTTGTCTTCTCACCGAGGCCACATTATTAGTTGTCCTTTGTTGGATTCCCAAAGGAAACTCACAATACAAGCCCACATCTTATGACTCTCATCGTTGATCTCCTCCCCTCCATCCCTGCCACAGCTCTAATGCCAGTCATTATCCCTTACCAGAACTACTATAAGCACAACCCCAACTAGTCTCCCCACCCTCTGTCTCCCCAACTAAGTCATATGTCACAGAGATATTTTTTAAATTCACATCTTGCTTCTCATTGTCACTCAGAACCTATCAATGGATCTTTATCCTGCAACACAGGGCCTTGAAAGTTCTGCCTGTCCTACCACATCTATTGTGTATTTCAGCTGTCTTGAACTTGCAACTCTCCTCGATATGGATCTTTTCAATTTATCACCTCCTTCACTTTGTTTCAGCCATTTCTTCTACCAGTGACATAATAATTTCCCCATTCTAAATGTTCAGTGCCACCCAGACTCAGCTCAAAGGCACCTCCTCCAAGAAGCATAAGAGACTGCAGCTTCCTTACAACTCTCATGCCATCATTATGGGGTCAGTCGCCTTCTAACCCCAGGGAATTAGCTACTTACAAGCTTGTCTCCAACACTGGGCAAAGCTCATTCACTGTGAGCCCTAAGACGTCAAATTCCAATTCAATGACGTCTAAGAGAGGAATGTAGAAGAATAGATATGTGGTGCCTCCGGAGCCAGAAAGCTTGTGTTGGAATCGTAGCTCTGCTGTTTATCAGTTACGAGACCTTGGCAAGTCACTTTTAGTCTGTCTTACTTTCCTTATCTATAAAATAGGGTATTGTACTATCACCATAAAGGTACTTAGCAATATTGCTAAGTTTCAAAAAGCTAGCAGACCTAAAGATCCTTGCACAATGCTGGCATGCAGCAGTTGAGATCCATAAATGGTTCATGATGATGGTGAATGGTACGGACCTGTCATTGCTTCAGTTTTGGCTAACAGCTACATCTGTTTACATCAAAGGCAGACTCTATCCATTCAACCTGTGATACATATCACCAATCTTTTTTGCTGTTGAATTAAGCATCCAGCAAGTGCCAGGCCATGTGTTATGGATTCACAGATGTATTACACATGATTTCTGAAGCCTGTTCTACCATTAGTCACTGGTCATTTTGATTCTCCATAATCATAAGAACTCCGTGACAGAGTCAAGAAGCTGCAACGATCAGTGGGAAAGATAAAACATCTCTTGTTATATCATACGTTATAGGAAAATAACCCTAGATTGGCCACATCTCATGTTGAAAGGATGTTTAAGGGTCTTGTTTCCTGTTCCAAAATGCTCCCAGTTTAAAGAATGATCTTATATGTATTGGGTACGTTTGATATTACACAGGATATTATATGCCTAGGAGCTCAGCATGTGTTACCTACTCTGTCTTGCCTTTTTAAAAATAAAACTCTCATATATGAGCTTTGTAGCTCACACATGCAACCTCAGCACCCAGGAGGTACAAGCAGGGAGAGCTCAAGTTCAAAGCTAGCCTGGGTTACATAGCAAGTTCCAAGTCAGTCTGGGCTTCAGAATAAGATCCCGTTCCAATAGAAACATAAACAACATTGAAAACCTCTAAAGCAGGCAGAAACAATATCCTCACTTTAAAGATACAGAAATTATGACCTAAGAAAAAAAAAGTATCCTGTATTGTTAGAGCATGTGTGAGATTTGGAATTATCCTAGCATAGCATGTCTCAAATCATATGCCCTTAGTGTCACAGATACTTGAGATGACTGACGATACATGCGTGCTTGAGTAGAGGACAAGAAAGCAGCATGTAGCTTATTGTGGAGTTAAGTGCTCTGATCCAGGCCACTCCTGACTCTAGACTCTGAGTGACTTAGGGTAGGTTTTGTAAGGTTTGGGTCAGTGGTGTGTGCAGCCCCAGGCACACAGGCTATTCTGTGATGCAAACATGAAAACAGACTGGGGTTGTTAGTAGATGGAAAGGTCTGGTCCTCAGGGGAAAAGAGAACAGAGCAGAAAGGAAAAACTGCCAGAGGTCTGGATTGTGTCTTGCCTGGCTCTACACATCATTAATGGTGATCCCCTACAGTCCTCTAACACCTTCCTAGTGGTGACCTCAAGACTGCTCACAGTAACATCTTCCTTTAAAGACAGAGGTGGGAGTATGGTGGGGGAGAAGCAGGGTAATCCCACAGTCAAAACGATGAGGACAGGAAAAAGAAGACTTGGACCTTGGCATGGGTTCATTCTTCGAGGCTTAGATGGTCAGAATAGACAACTTCTCCACTATCTCCCTCATTGTCCTGAAATCCGAGGTTTATGAAAGACAAAGCTGTCTGTCAAAGCCTCTAAGTGTATGGGCAAGAAAACTCACACAGGGCCTACATGAGAATTGTGAGCCCATAGGAAGAAAGTTGTTCCTATACTTAGCGATCTCTGTATCTTGTCCCTAAAAGGTGTTGTTAAGGTAGACAGTGAGTAACAACCTTCTGGAAAGAGCCATGGATAGATCCCTATGTGTTGGTCCTGGCTCTGTCTGCCTGTGAAGCCTACAGGTTAGATAAGATATTAACCCCCTTCATCTGTTCTCTGACAGACAAGACCTTGAGTTCTTGTCTAGGACATGACCTGTAGGCTCATTCTTCCCTATAAACTGGTTTCTTTGGCCAGTTGTAAACTGCTTGGTGGCACTTCTCTGCGGTTTTGGAGCTTGGGCGTAGCATCTCTCCCTTGGAACTTCCTCATAGTCTGAGTGAAGATGCAGGCCTTGTCTGTTTCATAACACTATCTCTCCTACGCTGGCCCTCCATAGTCCAGCAACACTCTCTACTGTACCATACTGTCTCCCTCGTTTTCCAGTCTTCCCAAAGTCTTTCTTTTGCTAGAGACCTTTTTAAGCCCTGTATTAGTTTCCTTAAGGTTGACCTAAAAAACAACCACACATGTGGTTACTTATAAAATACATACACGATTTTATAATTCTGAGGCTACATGTCTGACATTAAAATATCTGCAAGGCCACACTTCCTCTGAAGAAGTTTGGAAAAAAATCTTATCTTGCCTTGTCCAGCTTTGGATGGCCCCTGGTGTTTTTTGGCTTGTTACAACACAACTAACTCTGCCTTCAGCCTCTTACACCCTCTTCCTGTGTCCTCTCCTCCTCTTAGATGATTTTCAAACAAGGTCATAGTCAGATGTTTCTGGTATACATGAATTCTGAGGCAGAGGCAAGTTTAACCAATTGTGACCCCATGTCTCACTCCTCAGGAGGACCTGGCAGCAGAGTGTCCCCCCCAAGCTGGGTTCTTTCTTGGAATTCTTATAGACCCTGGGCATTCCCATTAGAGCATCAGGGGAAAACAGCCTGGCTCTTCCTCTCTCTTCCTGCCATCACCTAAGTGCACAGACTTTGCTTAGCTTCAGTAGTTCTCCATCTAAGTGCTTACCTTAGTTCAAGGCACCTTGTAGATGACCAACAAACATGACCTTTCTAGAGTTCTTTGTATTGCATTCAATTTTTAAGTCAAAGAAAAGCTATTACCAGATGTTTCAGAACCCAACTAAGGCCACGCTGCCAGCTGTGGCCCAACGAATTTCTCACCCAGGAATAGACACAAGGAATCCCAAACTATGAAGTCCAACCCATTCAGTCTACCTGAATCCAATGGCTTCTCTGACTCAAAACCCAACCCAGCCTAGTCTCCATACTGTTGTCAGATTTGTCACCACAAAGCACAGACTAAAAGCCATCCTATCCTTCCTCAACAGCTTTTGATGGATTCCTATTACCTGCAGGAGAATGACCATCTCCTCTGCTTGTCATTCAGGGTCTACCTCTGGAGTACAGACTCAACTCCTATCCTGTTCCACCTTCTACAAGTTCATATAAGCAGCTTGTGCCCAGTCCCTTTGGAACCCTGGCTGGTGTCCCATTCCTGGATGAAATCCTGATGCAGTCTGAGGAAAGAAACAACTTGCCTTATAGTCCCCAGCAGGTTTTAGGAGCCTCACTGTCTGTCGACTGAAAAACAGCATTATTTTTTCTCTACTAGTCTTTCTTGGCTTGGGATGCATGGCTGTGTTTGCTCCTGGCTTCAAGACAGCTCGTCTCCTCTCTGGGGCCCCAACTGTGCACTTTGGAGAGGCCAGCATGACCGGATGCTGGATGGAATAGAGTCCCAAGGATAGTCCACATTCCACTTGATCTGGGGGGACACCAGAAGACCCTGGCTCCTGATAATATTGGGGATGCCTGATCGTGCTCAGTGCAGAACCTGGTAATGGGCACAGATCCTGGTACATAGGCTTGGGTGTGAGGTATTAAAAGGAGGATAGAGAAAACTCACAGGATGATGGAAGAAGAGGGATCCGGAGACTGCACGAGACAGACCCAAGAAATGATAAGCAAAGAAAAAGAAACAGAAGGAACAAAGAAGCCAACAAGGAGAGAACACAAGAGGAGCAGTGTACATAGACACGAAAGCATAGCAACAGCCTGCCAAGCAGTAAGAGCAACGGAGCGGAAGGCAGCACGGCAGAGGGGGAACAAAAGCCGAAAGAGGATGAGGATCTAAACCTATGAAAAGGCAATAAACAAGTGGACAAAAGTGAAAGCAAAGTAAAAATGAGAGAGGATGGCAGGAGGGGAGAGGGACACAGACTGGAAGACAAGGAGAAAGGAGAAGGAGGGAACAAAGGGAAGAGGGACAGAGTCAAGGATGAAGGGAGGAAAGAGAAACGCAAAGACCAGAAAAGTTTGCAGTGTGAAAGAAAGACAGAACTGAGCCGGGCAGGAACCCTGCTGGCCCCTTCTGGCTTCTTCCCCTGATGTGTCCTGGATCCGCCTTGGGCAGCAGCCTCATCTTGGGCTGGTTCAGAGGCTGCAGTCTGGGTCCTGGTCAGCCAGGAAGCCTTCTTCTCTGCACATCTCCTTTCTCGTAGGAGCTGGAAGTCCCCTCAGATGCTGGCTGGGACATGCCTGGGACTTGGCTCAGGAGCCCCACTGAACAGACCGGGTCACAGAAGCCAAGGGAAAGCAGGGTATCTCAGCTGCTACCTGAATGAAATTCTTCTGTGTGGGATGATGCTGGACTTCTTGTCTGCCAGGGGCTTGGTTTATCTTTGCCTCCTCCATCTGTGGAGATGTACAGCCTCTGACTTCTGAAAATATCTTTGGAGATGGCTTTTTCCAGCTCTCTTCTACAAATGGAGAAACTGAGACCTCCCAAGTATAAATACTTGCTTAAGGCCTCACAGACACTTAGGACAAGAGGCAGGGTGACTTTCAGGTCTGTGGCCCCTCGTCAACTGGACAAGCGCTTTTCAAAGCTAGCCCTGGAGGTCTCCTGATGACTTTCATGCTGTTTCCAGTAAATTCTGTGCTGATTCTCGGCACAAAGAGAGGAAATGAAGAGGGTAGGGTAGGAATGTAAATAAAGAGAAACTTTGGGATTTCATCTGATACATTACTATAGTATCCATGGTAGTGGGCTTAGCTGCTTTTGCAATGTGCTCCCTAAGCTGTACCCAGGCATCAATGCTGCCATGCTGCTGATAAAAGCCCAGGAACATCATATCCAAGGCTCTGGGTCCCCTGAGTGTTTAGGAAGGCATCTTTACTCCAGCTGCCTGGATGTTTTTCACAAAATCATGGGAGTCTAGAGACTATGAAACAACCCAGCAGATGAGAACTGGGGATGAACGACTCTACAAATGACCCCAGGGCTCTATTCCTAGGCAGAGTAGCACCATGGACGCGCAGTCTGCTGCTTATATGTCACTGTGAGGCCTAAAAGGCAGGACAAAGTTTGGAGTTTAGGAGTAGGTAGGTAGGTAGCATTTGTTGACAGAACTGATAGTTTGTTTTCCATGTTTTTCCAAACCCATTTGTGCAGGGAGCTTGGTATAAAAGGTCCTTTTCCCACTCCTTGGTCTCTACCATACCTATGTGTCTGATTCGTGCCATATTAGTGAGCGTACGTTTGAGCTGAAGCTCTGGGCCTGAGCTAGCCTTGCATAGGCCTTGGTTCCTTCACTTGCCAGCGTTCGGTCTGAAGCTACGTTCTCTAAACTCTCTGGGCTTTGGTGGCAGCATCTGTTAGATGAAAGCAGAAGCAACTACTTTGGAGAACTGTTCGGAGGATTGATTGAAAGAGGATTTATAAAACAGAAAGGAAGAGAGAGACAGAGAGAGGAAGAGAGAGCGAAGACAAGGAAAAGAGAATCAGAGTGACAAAGGAAATGGCAGAGGGGAGAGGGAAGAGGTGTAGTGGGGGAGAGCAGCTGTAAAGAAATGGTAATGCGTCACACCCTGGTACATAACAGGACTTCCTTGACTGTTTGATAAGGGGAGGGAGGAGAAGGCTGTGAGTGATGGAAGGGAAGCCAGTAGCTCCTGGATTTCTGAACTGACTTAGAAATTCAGTCAGCATTCACCAAGTATTTGTTGGATTCTTACCTGGCATCAGGCAGGATTTTAGGCATCAGGGATGAGGAATACATAGATCTCACTCTTAGGCCCGTCCAATGACAGAGGACAGATGATAAAGAATCAGACCAAATCATTAAGGTTCTAGTAACTACTAGAGCTTTGTGTCTCTGTATGAAGCAAGCATGGTAGATAATGTGGTCAAGGAAGGGCTCTTGGAGGAGACAATATCTACTTGTGTATTTGAAGGAAAATGAGGGGCCATTGTGGAGAGAACCAAGGGAGGAGCCCTGTGAAAAAGGAGCAGTGGTGATAAGAGACTCAAGGAAAGAAATAGGCCTGCAGAATGATGAGGGGGAGTATCAGAGTGGGAGATGTGATGTATATAACAAGCTCTCCCACTCACATGCTGTGAGCACTAGGCTGCCAACAGACCATGGAAGGCATGATTATTTGGGTTGAATGTTTCATGACAAATAGTAACAACAGTGATTACTATTTTCCCTCTTTCCTTTGTTAAGTACCAAGAAAGGAGGTCAGCAGTTTTTTTTTGTTTTGTTTTGTTTTGTTTGTTTTGTGTGTGTGTGTGTGTGTGTGTGTGTGTGTGTGTGTGTGTGTGTGTGTGTGTGTGTGCTCTTTTCCCTTAGTTTCCAATTTTCACATCTGTGATAGGGGAGATGATAAGAGTACAGTCACCACATTCAAAGGGCTACAGAGAGGATTGAATGAGACGGTGTTTGCACCTGGCATAATTCGTAGCACAAAGTGAATCCTCAACAAAACAATTTTATAACTACTTATCTAGAAAGTGAGGGTCGCACTAAGAGTCAGAACTGTGGTTTGGATTCCTGACTGCTTGCTTTAGTCTGTAAGTCTTAGAGCCCACTGAGTTAAACTTTCCTTTACACAGGGAGGGTATCATGGCTGGAGGAGGGGCAGGAATTTGCCCGAGGTGGCATTGAAATCAGCAAGAGTGGTTGTCTGTCTCTTGACCTTGGGCCCTAGTCTTGTGCAATGCCTTCCCTCCTCCTGGGGCTTGGTTTTCCTGCTACTCTTCCAGCCCTACCCACCCCCACTAAGAAGACTTTCCCTCGAGACTCTGTTCCCACCATGGATGCTGGCACTTGGATGTGGTACCCGGGCTCTCTTGGCATTCCTTTCATAGAGATGAAGCCAGAGAGGTGAGGGTGGGCCTGAGGCAAGTCTCTGAATGTGTGAGAATGAGTCCCCCACCCCAGGAATCAGGCCCGGCTGCTCCTGGCATGTTCACCAAGGACCCCTTGGCAGCCATCCATGATTAAAGAAGGCAAGGCAGCCAAGACAAGACGGACGCTAATTACCTTGGGTAATGGGAAATTGGAAAGCAGTTACAAGAAGGGTGTCTAGGCCCCTAGTCAGGTAAGGATGAGGACCAGAGACGCCCAGCCTGGCCTCAGTCATCAACTCAAGAAGACACCCTGACACTGACTCAAACTCACCCTTAGACTTAACAACCCAAGGGAACAGGCGCTGGCCCACTGTCAGACCTTCAGGGGACCCTCTCCCTCTGTTGTTCTTGTTTGTTTTCATTCAAAGCAAAACAAATGAAACAAACAAGGAAATTCGATTTAAATGGGGCATGGTGCTGATGTTTCTGTTTTGTTACACTAGGGTGAGCTTAGGACAGAAAATCAGCCTTGACTTTCACTTCTTGGATTGGTCTCACCCTGAGGCACTGTGTAAAATTACATGGATGGAGGGGCTGCAAAAGCAATTTGCCTTCCTAGGTGGGGTAAAGAGAGGGAGTGTGGATGGGAGAAGGCAGAGCCAAAAATTCAAGTAAGAAATAGAGCAGAAAGTCTGACATGGACTTGTTAAGAGAATAACAAGGACAATGGAAAGGCAAATGAAAGATACAGACAGGAATCCATACAGAAAATACATGCCCACAGAAAGTCCTGAAAATAAAGAGATACTGGTAAAGAAACAAAGAGGCTCGGTAGGGCTAAAAGGAAAGTGAAAGACGTAACTATTTGGGAAAGACAAGAGCCCAGGACAGAGGATGAGAAGTGATCCCCTGGCAACAGCACCCATATCCAGGGCTCTCATGATGCAGAGGCTGATCCAACCACCTTCATGATGAAGTTGCTGAAACTTAAGAACAGGCAGAGGACCTGGACCTCGACCTGGACCATCAGCCCAAAGATGCAGAAGAAGAAGTAGAGACAGCAGGATGTGAACTCTGGAAAGCAGGGTGGGCATCCCCATCAGTCAGGGGGATCTTCCTGGGAGCATCCCCTGAGGGGCAGGTGTCCCTGTTTGTCATGGAAAGTGCTTTCTACACATTTTCACCTCTGAGTCTGACCTTTCCTTTCCCTCTTCTCTCCCAGAGAGCTCTGGATGGCCATTCATTCAGGGATACATGGAGACCAACTCCTCCAGAGTTCTGGAAGGAAAGAGACCCTGACAACCGGAGACTGAAATGGGAAGAAGAAAATGCACCAGGCATTCTGGCCAACTCTGTGCTTCTAGTTTATTTTTATTAAAGTAGTTTCCTTTTCTAGACCCCTGTAAGATAGGAATGACTATCAGTCTTTTTTTCCCCCTAGAACTTGTTACTGAGAACACTGAGAAGTCACTTGTCTTGGGTCAGTTTCTGAGTACACACAGGGAAGAATCAAGATTCACACCCAGCCCAGCCTGTCCCCAAAGCCTGTGCTCTTTCTACTGACACAAGCAACCTTTTTGGCTCAAGAGGAAGAAAACAAATTTTGCTAAGGAACGAGTAAGCAAAAAACAAGAAACCCGAAGAACTGACTGACACTGGAACTATTTTAAAACTCAAGACTGAATCGGTCAGACTCCATGTGAATAAAGCCGCGAGTGGGATGAGAGACTTTTCCAAACAACACCCTGGCTCCTTGTCGTTGTGGCCCAGATCCCAGGTCCATTAATAAAATCAATTTCAAAAATAAATAAATAAAATAAAGGAATGTTCAGAGATGAGAAAGACAAGCTCATGACAAATGCATTTCCCAGACAAGGAAAGGAAGGTGTTCCCTGCTTCAAGAGTTGGGAAACAGGAGTGGTGCAAGATCATTAAGAAAAGAAGAAGTGAAGGACAGAATTTACCACACTTAAAGGATGATGGTTGATTTGTTTAGCTCTCAGTATTAATTGCTTTGGGGGAAATGTATAAGCATAGTCCATTGCTTTTCACAACGGGGCTGTGGATATTAGCCCAGCTAATACCAAGTTGCTACAGTGCTACCCAATGATAGGGTTACTCCTTCCAACTTAATAGATAGGAACCACCTGGCAGGTGACCTGTTTGCTAGATGGAGACTCTCCAATCACTCAGAGGACAGACGAGGTGAAGACTAAAATTTACAATTGCCACAATCAGGTAAAATTTGATACACTCTAAGTGGGCATCCATCATCAAGCAGGGAAGTTATATACTATCTTATTAAATACCCTGGAAGGATAAAGAGACAGATAGATGGATGGGAAGATGGATGGAGAGAGGGAGAGTCCCAGAAAGCCAAGCACATTTTCATAGGGAAGGAAATGGAGACTCAGAGAATGAGTAACTGATAAAGAGAAAGGTATAGACTTGAATCCAGGTCCATCTGCCTCTAGTATATCCCCTTAAGGAGGGGCAGAAGTTCCAGCAGCTAGCCATCAAGGAATCTTCTAAAATGCCACTTTCATATAATCCTAGTTTTCAGAGTCAGAGAGGAGCTTAGAGCTCCAGTCACAGGCTTGCTTACATCACACAGATGCAGTAATGCAGAGCCAGACTCTAATTACTTACTGATTCTGAGGCTGTAGAGCTAAAAGTGTATTCACCATCATGGCCGTGCCCATTTCTTTTTTAAAAATATTTTATTTATTACTTTTATTTTATGTGTATACATGTATTGCCTGCATGTAGATAATGCCTGCGGAGGACAGAAGAGGCTGTTGGATACCCTGGAACTGGAGTTATGGACAGTTGTTAGTTGTCATGTGGGTGCTGGGATTCAAACCCAGGTATTCTGCAAGAACGATCAGTGTTCTTAACCACTGAGCCGTCACTCCAGCCCTGTACTCATTTCTTAAGGTCCAAGGTATACCCTACTTTCTCTGGCTGGTTTGCTCCATTGTTCTGCTGGAAGAGATCCAATACCTTCCTGTACTTCAGGAGTCCTGTTTCTAGAGCATTCACTGCTCTCAAGAGATTAAAGAAAAAGTCTGAATTCCAACAATTCTGCAACAATCAGCTGTACAGCAGGGTTACAAGGCCCAGTTCCCAGCTCACAGTGATACTGAGATTGGTGCAGCAATGTACTGGTTATTATCAAGAGCCATAACTACAACAAATACCCAAAGGGTACTGGGGGTCTATGGAAAAGTAATTTTCTTCAGAAAGAGAGAGAAAATGAAAGATGCAACCTGGTTAAATGTGAGGGATGTTCACAAATGGTGAAAGGACTAATAGCTACTGAGCAGGTACTTGGGGCGACTGCTACAGTTTTGTTAAAGTCTCAATAATGCAGCCTACATCTTATTATCTCTGTTTTACAAAGGCTGAAATTGAGATCTATAGATGGAGGGCAATTTATTTAGGGTTACACAAGTAAACATAACAGAGACATATAAAAACAAGTATGCACCCTTTCACATCACCGTTAGGTTTTACGTTATCTGAGGACAGGGCCCTCTGAATCAGGATCATTCATACCTGAGAAGATCTTCATTCAGTTTCAAAACACACAAAATCCTCAGAAAATGTTGGATAAATAAGTAAATAAGGTAGAAATGAGCCAATAACAACATAAACACAATGACTGACGTATGACTAAGTGGCATGAGAACTATACGTAGGAGTGTATAAATAGATGGACGAATTGGGAAGACGGATGAGAGGAGAGAGAGATAAGGGATGGATGAATGGTTGGGTAGATGGATGAATTAAGGGATGAGTAAACCATGCAAATAAAATAATGAGTTGACTTATTGGTAAATAAAGTTTAACTCCTCACAATTCTAGGATAATAAGGGAGGGGACATATTTTTAAATGATAAGGGACATGCTGATCTCTAGAGCATTGGATTGTTGTTTATGATGGCTACCTCCAGAAATAGCAATATCATTGAGGTTGGAAACAAGTGAAAAGCAAGGCTGCTTTCTCTTCTGACATTAACAAATGAATCTCCAAGTGCCTTTTAGATGTTTGAATACAATTTCAATACATTCTACTATACATACATAGATACACATACATATTAGAGAAGATCTATATGTAAGAGGTACGTATCAGTATACCTTAATATATGCAGATATACATGTATATTTTTATATATCTCAGGTAAAGTATATATAAAAGGCTTTTAATATATAATATTCTTTAATAAAGAATATTATAAAATACTCCTATAGGGAGACAGTATGGAAAACAGAAAAGAGCAGTAAACAGATTGCGATGCCAGCCCTCTTCAATATCCTGTTCTGCAACAGTGATTAACCCACTTGGTCTCTTCACCGGAAAGAGGAATAGTTTTAGTTTCTGGTCTAAATTAGCTCTTTAGTGCTCACCTTGTGTGCTGTGCGTCACTCTAAATGGACACTTCTAAACCTTAGACACATCAAGTGCACATACAGGAGGCTAAGAAAACATTACGTTTGGCCTGAAGAGTATAACTCCTGCTGTCCCTCCTAGGCTTTAAACCCATCCTCCTGGCTTCATAGTTCCCACAAGCACAACACCTCTTACTTGTAGAGACCATCTGGCTCCAGGCACTTGAAGATGACTGAGTAGATACTGACTTCAGGAACCTCACCATGGCTTCGACCAGCTGCTACACAAGATGTCCCCAGGCCAGAGAGTAAGTCATCAGCAAAACTCAGGAATTCTCCTGGAGGGAGACAAAAACAAGTGAGCTCCCCATCCCAGGCCTTGGTGAGCTGACATTCGGGCTCTGTCCAACCCCCACCCCAACTGTCTACACAGCAATATCAGGGGGATTAGTGAGTAAGAAAGGCAGATTGAAAGTGACACTGATTAGTATCTATGGTGTCTACTCCTTCATATGATATATTTTTTGGAGATGGGGTCTTGTTACGAAGCCCAGGCTGACTCTGAATTTGTTATTCTCCTTCCTTAACCAACCTCCCAGTTCCTGAGATGATAACAGTTTACCACCAGGCAAATCATACCTGTTCAAATTACGCCTTAATTTTTCTACCTGTGAAGTAAGAATGCTAATATTTACCTTTATAAGATTATAGCAAGCCAGGCGTGGTGACACACGCCTTTAATCCCAGCACTCAGAAGGCAGAGGCAGGGGAATCTCTATGAGTTCTAGGCCAGCCTGGTGTACATGACAAGTTCCAGGCCAGCTGGGGCTACAAGGAGACCCGGTCTCAAACAAACAACAAACAAACACTCCAAACAACAACAAAAAGATTATAGCAAGGCTAAATTTAAACAAATTATCACAGAATATAATACATGTTAATACAAAGGGATTATGCTTTCTTTTGATCGGAAGTAACTACTTTAATACTGACACTGCCATTAACTTATGACTCCTTGAGCAAGTCCTTCTTTCTCAGAACTATAGTTTCTTTCTTTATATAAGGAAGAAGTTAAATGCAAGATTTTAAAAAAGAGATTTCATGCACACACACCCCCATCAATTTCCATACTTCCCTCTTCCTAATACCTGTGGCTCACTATTCCCTTCTTTCTAGCTCCTTCTTCCCCATGGTTTGGTAGTCTAACAAGATTAGGATAATGACAAAACCAGTTGACTGGCCAAGTTGGATGGGGGAAATTTCACAGGGTCCCACCTCAGGGTAAAGAGTTTCAGGTAAACAATAGATGCTGAGAGAGGTGGGAGGAATCAATTTTCTTCGGTTTCTAGCTCCCTGAGAGGTTATCTAACTACAAGTGGGCAGCCTTAAACACAGGCACATATGAGTGCCACTAGATGGAATCAGTGCATTATATATTTGTATATTTATACACATGCATCTATGTATATAAATGTATATGTAATGATAATAGTCAAAGAAAAGGACACAGAATTAAGAGGGGGTAGGGGGCACATGGGAGGAGCTGGAGGGGGACTGGGAGGGATGAAAATAATGCAAATATAATACTCAGGTATGAGCTTCTCAAAAGCAAAATGACAAAAGCCAGACTGGTCAGCAGGGGCAAAAATGGGAGTACTGGCAGTTGTCCAGGGGTGGCCCTTTCTAGGGGTTATTGGAAATGCTGTGTGCTTTATATGCAAAGTGCAAAATACCTGTCTTCTTCTTTTTTTCTTTTCTTTTTTTTTTTTTAGCAATTTTGCCCTTAGAAATTTATCCTAGATAAGCATATGGCCAGATGCAAATTTTCATCATTGTAATGGTTTAATAAAGTTTTTAAAAATTAAAAAAGATTTCATGCCTTTGCATTTGTGCTGGATTCACAGAATGTTATTTTGAGATGGAGAGGAGCCTAAACCAGTTAAGGCGAAAAGGTTCTATGACCAATTAATAAGGAAGGCACTGGGTACAGGAAACAGCATTTGAAGAAGGACCTAACAGGTGAGATTCCCTGAACTCTGGCTTCTGAAAGTTAACACGGCCTTTGGATTTTAAGAAACAGTTGAAGTTAACTGGAAAAAGAATTCTGCAAAGGAGACTAGAAAGTAAGGACTGGGGAGAACACCCGAGCTTCTGGAATCCTATGATCTAGTCTTAGCTTTGGAAAGAGTTTGCTATATTCATTTGAACAGCTAAAACCTCATTTCTGTGCCTCAGTTTACTCCTACGTAAGGTGAAGGTACTAGAATCACTATGAAGATTCTTTAAAAACCGTACAGATAGACACAAAAATAAGTTATAAAGACAGTGCTATATTATTAAACTTAGCAAAGATTTAGAAAAAGCAATAATGAAATAGCAGTATCAGTTGTTCAATGATGTGAAGGATATGTATAGACATTAAAAATAATTTGTGAAGCCGGGCGCGGTGGCACATACCTTTAATCTAGCACTCAGGAGGCAGAGGTACGTGAATCTTTGTGAGACTGAGGCCAGCCTGGTCTATATAGTTAGTTCCAGGTCAGCTGAGGCTACAGGGAGACCCTGTCTCAAAAATAAATAAATAAAAAATAAAAAAGACTAACAAACAGGCACATAAACAAACAGAATGGAAAGAACAAAGAAAAT
>NW_008338996.1:6762876-6772716 GCF_000622305.1 Nannospalax galili | reverse complement strand
TACTTATATATGAATTTTTAAAACAGAAGGAAGTAAATGCAGGAAATAATTAGTAGTGGCTCTTAAGTGATATAATGGGCACTTTTTCTATTCTATTTTTGTGTATCTCTACTTTAAAAATTGCCTTCAATAAACATATTTCTTTTATAAAGAGAAAAATCAATAAAAAATATTTTAAATAAAGTAAATGAGCCAGTCTAAATGGCTTCTTAGTTCCTTCCCAATGTGAAAAGTGGATGATTTAGGAGCAAAATGTGAGGCAATTTATTCCACACAGTATGACGTAGCCTCTCACCCATTGCTTCTTTATTCACTTTTATGCCTGAAATGGAGTTCCTCAAACTCTATATTAATGTATATTCCCAGTCATCACACTACCTATTCAGTTCTGTCATCTCTAACTGTGATTAAGGATAAACCAATGAAATGGAGCCATCATGGAAAGGCACTGTTGACAGGTGCTTGATGTTTAATGTGAGTATTTATTTATACAAGATAGTTTCATTGGAGTTACCCTATACAGGCGATAATGTCTTCCCAGAAGCCATAGGCTGTCAAATAAAAAGCCCAATCTCTGGCATAGGACGCCTCCCTTCAAGCTGCTGGTCAGGGGTGTCCCAGAGACTCCCCAAACAATGTAAGCTATTGCCATTGCTCTTGGTTGCCCATGAAAACTTGATGGTATGATACTGTAGCTGAAGAAGCCACATACTTTGGTCACATGGAGAAGTCAAGTTGGTAGTGACCACAAAGCACCCTCCCTACTGGCTAGCTTTCACAGTACTAGAAGGCATTATGCAGGCAACCAGAATGGGGCTGGGGAGAGTCATCAACAGACTTACCCAGCTGCGAACTACAATAACTATTGGCATGGTGAAATATGCCTGAGAGTACAGTAGTGGTGCAAATGTTATGGGGATATTCAAGCACTTTCTGATTGGTTTTAAGGCCCACTTCACAGGAGAAATTGTGTGCTTACTACAGTAAATCTGGCCAAGAACCCACGATCAAAGAGTTCATAGGCCTCAAGGGTAAACCTTCCACTACTATTTTGCTAAATGGACATACTATCAAAATGCTTTTTAGATTCACAACTTTATGCCCATATAGTAGTATAGTTCTCAGATCTAGTCAGGGAAGTTTCTTTGTATAGTGGAGGGCAGTTAATGTAGAAACTTACAGCTTGCCAAAGTACAGAGAATAAGTATAAAGTATTCAATCACAAATGGAACATCTATATCACATCCCATGTCCCCAAGGTTCAAGGACCATCATGGAAGAAGAAGTGGAAAGATTGTGAGAATCAGAGGTCAGGGAGGACCAGAGAGAAACAGCATCTTCTGGGCATGATAGGACCACTGCACTCATTAACTTGCAGCAGCTGTGGTTGCCTGCACAAGATCTTCTCAAGATCAATCAAGTCAACAGAAACCCAACTTAAAGTGAAGAGGGGCTCAGGAGCACCCTAAATAAGGAGGTATTGACCGTTGATTTCTTCTGGAGAAGGAAGGAGGAGTCCATTTTCTTTAAGGATATGGCCCAAGTATGTCTACCATATTCCAGAGGATGACTCCACATCCATGAGTACATGGGCAGCATAAATTGGACTAGGTGGGTTATAATAATAAAAAGCAGAGGACATGAAGTTGGGAAGAGGTGGGAGCTAGATCTAGGATAGATCTAGGAGAAGTTAGGGGAAGGAATGGGGTGAATAAGATCAAAATACATTGTAAGCATGCATGAAATTCTCAAAGAATTAATAAACTATATTATTTAAAAGAAAACAAAGCAAAAGGTTGAGTCTTAAGAGAAGCCACATGGTACTGCTTCCTAGGAACTGGTTAGGCAGAATAGTTCCACAACTTTCTATTGGTTTTTCAAAGAAAGCTGCATTCTTAGAGATGCTCAGTTAAAAATAGTAAAACAAAACAAAACATAATAGAATGCTTCAGTCTTCACCAAACAAGTCTTTTAACACCCTTCTAACTAAATTTCCTGGATGGCCCTGGGATTCAGTTAAGCAGGTCTGTAATGTGTTTATTCTTGCAGTCCAATAACAGTAGATCTAATGGACAGTGGGCATTGTTTTCCATGTCTTCAAAAGATGATATTCAGTCCACAGACTTGTCATGTAGATACCTGATTAAGTCTTTAAATCAGGCTAATACCATGTGATCAATCTATTATTGCAAAACTGACTTTTCCCACCACTTATTAGAAACCCTTAAGTCTCTCAAACTTTCAGCTTTCTTTTCAATTATAAGCGATCAGTTAACAGTTTTCTTTTAAAAATAGATTTGGAGTCTAGAAAACAAAGCTAAGAGGCTAGAATGAAACAAAGATGTCTAGTATCAGAGGCTTACTGGATATCAACAGGCAAATAAAGCTTTCGTTTATTGCAGCTCTGGCCTCTACATTCCCACCGTGAACCCCTTATATCAACTTCCTCTGTGGTACAATCATCAACCAACAACATCTCCAACTTCAAATTATCAAATCAGAGCAATGTATGGGTTTAAAATTATAAAGAGAGAAAATGGATGCCATGGGGTTTCTTGTTTCATTTGGTCTCAAGATTCCAAGTCTGGCTGTTTATATTTGTTTTCATTGAGCTTTGTTCCATGTCTGTCTGCTTTTCAATTTGTTTCCAGATAGCCATTGAAAAAGTTGGCTCTTCATGAGGGAATTCAGTATGCTTGTGGCTAGTATTAATTAACTGTCTGGAAGTCAAATGATGGCTGGCATTCACTTTCAAATGGACATAGGTTTCCAGGTATTTCCATGAGTCTCAGAATAATGTGGACCATGGAATAAAGCCTCATAGACATGTCAGGTCAGTCAGCACAGATCAAACTTCTGAATAATTTCAAGGATTGTGAGTTTAGTTCACGTGAAAAACATTGGATAACTTGGAGTGTAATTACTCATACCAAGACCATTATGAAAATGCTTAGTGCCCAATTCCAGTTGAGATCGTATGCAAAATAATGAGATTGAAAAACTTTAAAAGGAACTAATATTTAGTACATACTTCTTCTTTTACACTTAGTCTTTACAGAAACCTAACAAGTTAGATGCTGTCATTCCACAATAAAGTGGAGGTTAGTATCACAAAATGAGAAGCTGAGATTTGAACCTCTATTCTTCAGTACTAAAGCTTCATCTTTTCCTGAATCGCTGCTGCCTCCTAGAGATAGTTTCACAGGGATGGTGTTAGAAAGCAAGCTTCCTCAAAGCCATTCAATTTCCCGTTGAATTCATGCCACTCTCTTAGTGCTATGGGCTTGTGGAATGTGACAATAAAAGAAATGGTCCCTGACCTTCTACAGCTTGTAGTCTGACAACAGGAAGGGTTGTTAAATACAAGAACAGACCCATAAAATAAGTTGTAAGATTGCTTTTCTTGGCACTGTACTTTAGGATTCAATACAATGTAGACAGAGACAGGTGAATGAGTGACCCTTCAGTGCCCTTCCTCTCCTAGTGGAGAGGGGTCCTAAGAAAAGCATAGGGGCTGCTCTAGGCACAAATGCAAATCAGTGCAATTCATCCACATGTACTGTGGCTCTCCAACATGCCATACTTTGCGTCTGGCAGCAGCGCAATTCAGTAAGTACTAATACAATGCAATGTGTAAAAGCACAGGCTCTGAATTTACATTGCTGAGGACTAAACCACGCCCACCCCTACTGCTAGCTGTGGACAAGACCCTTAGCTCTGGTCATCTACCTTTTATCTGTATCAAGATAATGCAACAAGGCAAATATACAAAATATCACATATAAATGTATCAACAAAAGGTCTAGCACACAGTAAGAGTCATTACTGTTTGGTTGTTCTTATTCTTGTCATCATGACAGTGTGGAGAAAGGATCCTTAGACTTTTTAATCCACACTGCTCAACTCACAAACAATAGAACTGAGGAGGAGAAGAGGAGTGTCATGCCCACCACTAGGCACAGAGGGAGGTAGATCGGAACCAAAATTTGCTGTCTTGTCTCCTACAACACATAACATGACTTTTATCAGTCAGTCTTTGACACACAGAAAATCAAACAGCTTTCAGAGTTGCCACTGAATGCCTTCACTTGACATGAATGTTGCATATATTTACTGAGCATTTACTGTGTGTTAGACACGATGTCAGGTGTAGGGTGTCACCCTGTCATCATGCTAAGCCTGGGATTTCTAAGAAAGATACAAAGTCCATAACATACAGAGCTGAGTGGATCTCCAGTATGTAACGTACTCTTAACAGTAGTTTGAAAATTACAGTATATGGAGCCCCAGGGGTAAGGCTGAATCTAAGGAAGGAGCTAGAGTTGGTCTCTCCTATATCCACATTAACCTTTGTGTTAATAATAGTCTTGTATTTTATTTTTAATTTTTACTTTTAAAAAAATATAGTTTATTATTTTTATTTTTTATGTTTATGAGTGTATTGCCTGCATGTATGTGAGTGCACCCATGTCATGCAATGCCACGGAGGTCAGAAGAGGGCTTCAGATTCCCCTGGAACTGGAGTTAAGGACAGTTCGTAGCTGCCATGTGGGTGCTGGGAATCAAACCCGGGTCCTCTGCAAGAGCAGTCAGTGTTCTTAACTGCTGAGCCATCTCTCCGCCCCCCCATTTTTGCTTTTAAGATATATTTTTAGTTATGTATGTGGGAGTGTCTGTGCATGAATCTACGTACATGAGCGCATGTGCCTGCCGAGGTCAGAGATGCTAGGAGCAAGAGTTTCAGGCAGTTGTGAGCCCTACCCTCCATGGGTGCTGAGAACTGAACTCTGGTCCTCCACAAGAGCTATGCAAATTCTTAACCACCGAGCCATCTGTCCAGCCCCATTCAGGTTGATTTTTTTTAGAACATAATTATAGAAACTTGATTTCAAAGTTTTTATTATTTTTTTTCATTTATTATTTTTGCCTGTGTGTGTATACACATGCATGCACATGTATGATCTGTGTGGGCACTTGTGACACGGCTTATACGTGGAGGCCAGAAGACAACTGTGTGGAGTCTTTCTTTCCTTTAGCCTTTAAGCGGATGTTCCTGGAATCCAATTCCGGTCAGCAGGCTAGCACAGCAAGTGCCTTCAGCTACTAAGTCATTTTGCCTACTCTGGTTTAAAAGTTTTATTTCCTAAAATGTTTAGGAAATGTTTATTTCCTAAAAGTTTTATTTCCCCAAACTGACACACTCATGCTGTGTTGAATCACAGGTGTTGAGGAATACTGACCCCCATTTTAAGGATTTGTAGCTACTCAGCAGAGTCCAGAACCAAATCCGGCTCTTGAATCTGAGCCTCAGTTGCCTTCCACTTGGTTGCCCTGTCTGAATGCCTCTGTCCTCTCCTCCCTGGCACCATGTCATGCCTCCTGGTAGAGCCCTCTGGGAACCCAGGTTGCTTCCCCTACCTCACTCAAGCCTTTCCAAGTTTCTAACATTCTTTTTCTGTTTTTCTTTCCTTGAAAACAGATAGGGAGTTGGGAGTTGTTGTATAGGAATGTGCCTGTTCCCCATTACAACTCTTCTGGGGCTGTAACCTGAGTGGGCTGGGGCCAGACCCCCACACATTTCTTTATCCACTCACACTCGAGACCTGCTCTCATTACGTTCCACAGAAAAGGTTAACTGTGATTCGGCTGGAGCAGCTTCAGAGTTAAGCAACAAAGCATGGGGCAGTTTTCCTCAAGCCCTCCCCCGCCATGCTCTCTCCTCCTTTCAGCACACTCCTCAACCCTCCTTCTGCTTGTTTTCCCTCGTTTCCCCCCTCACCTCTCCTTTCTGATTGGGTTGAGGTCACAGTCAAAGTCCTCCACAAGAGCAAATTGAAAACAGGTTGGGAAAAAAGCAGCAAAGAATTCCGAAATGGAAAGGGCGGGGCTCTGGTGGTAGCGGATTATTCAGCTCAGGTGGAGGGAAAGATCCTCAGCTCAGACTTTACACTCTTTTTCAGAAAACACCAGGGGGACTTCCGGCAGCTCCAGGCCTGGCCTCCCTGTAACCTGCAAACAGTCTGCCATGACACCAAAGGGGAAGGGGCAGGGCACTTTCTACACTCTCCTGCCTTTCCTCTACCTGGGAGAAATGTAGACATTCATTCTGAGACCTCATCAGAAACAAAACCCATGTAAGGACCTCACACCTCTCAGCTGCAGTTGCTTTGTTTCTTCCAAAACATAATATGGTTTAACAGCAGAGGAGCATGAGGATGCTCACCTTTGCTGTGAGCAGTAGCAGTATTTAAGGAATGAGAGTGGGTTTGGGGGACAGCCGAGACGTGGTTTTGAAGCCAGGTTTGCCACGTATGAACTAATTTTACCAAGGAATGAATGACAAAACTCTAAGAGACTGCTTCTTCATCTGTAAAGGAGATGATCATACCTATTTCAGAGAATCAGGCAAGAAGTAAATGAAATAACGGTATACACAGGAAACTTGGTAGATAGGTGGTTTACATATTTGCTGCTTCCCTATCGCTGCAACCTGAACCCCAATAGGTCTCATCAATCTGATGCCAAAACCTTTAGTGCTCAAACTCACTTGCTTTTACCTGTATCACATAATAGCTAACTCCCTAGAATCTTGCTATTTTTGCAAACTGACAGAATTTTGGAAGGGGGGAAGAAAGAAAGAGACAAAGAAAGTGTGCATGTTTTATTTTATAGCATCAACAATAACAAACACTTTGACTTACATTATCAGGTTAAATATTCTAAGCAATCTGTCCTGATCAAAATTAAATGCATCCTAATGAATTAGGTCAATTATGCTTTTACAGGGGAGGGAACAGACTCAAGGAAGGTTAAACAACCTGTCTAGGAATGGTTAAGTAGGTGTTGGATATCTAGGATCCAATGTCTGTGTGTTGTCTACTACATTAGCCTCCAGACTGTGAGATATTTCAGGAGAGAATGGTGTTCTGATCGCAGCTGTGTCACCAATCCTCAGCACAAGCTGGCCATACAGCTGTTTACATAATTTGTGAAGTGAAACTCAGTGATTGCATTCTGGATCCCATTCCCTTAACACCAGCAGTGGCATTAGAAGTTTCTCTTGGGAAAGTCATGCTGCCTCTGCATGACCTTTAAATAAGACTCATGTGGCATAGGAAAGAAGATACCAGCAGAAAATAAGACCTCCAAAAGAGCCAATTGTGGGCTAGCATATGTGTGCTCAGAATCCCTATGAACCAGGCATTGTGCCAAGGGGCTTCTGGCTCACCTGCATGCCCACTCTAGTGGACAGCTGTTGTTTTGACCTGTTGAAAAATCCGTGTGCCTTTTGCTAATAGCTTCTCAGTGTCCCTTTGGAGAAATGTTTCTCCCACAGTCTCCAATCTATAATTTAGGTGGAGCTAAGCCTCTTCTATTTTGAAGTTGGTTTATGATCAATGGCCAGATAGTCCAGGTCAGAGACCAAAAAGAAAGTGACCCAGGCCTTCTCATTTGGCTAAATCCTGGGACGGGATTCAGTCATGATGACAGTATATGAAGCCCAGGATCCAGCTGCCTCTGAAAGCTTGATCTGTCATTGGATAGCTCAGATACATGGGCCACCCTATTTCCTTTCTTACCCAAGGTAGTTTCCAGTTACTTACAACCAGGAGTCCCACCAGATCTGCAGCCTTCAGGTAACTTTTATGAATTCCGTTGTACAAATTAAAAAGAACAGTTCAAAAATATAAACCTAGCTTCCCGGTTTTATTCTTTCTATATGGTGGGAATTCAAATTCAAATGACAAACTCCAAAATACAGGTGGTCCCAATTATAAAGCACTATAGAAGATGTGGGGTGCAAAGACTGTCCTCCTCAACAGTAATCCACAGAGTATTTCCAAAGACCTGCTATCCTTGCCCCTCCCCTCTTTCCTGGCCTCTGTGCTTCTCCTTTACCCACTCATTCAAGTCATGCTGGTATTCCTCCTTCTCTGACATAGCAGGCATGCTGCTGCCCCAGAGCTTCTGCACCTGTGAGTTCACTGTCTGGAGAGCTCAGCCCTCTCCTTACCCAGATCCTTACTTACATGGAATTCCTTCAGAAATATAATCTACCTAATTTACTGATCTGAGGGATCATCTACTATTGACCTCTTGCCCCCTCTTCCTACTTCACTTCTATTTTTTTGCATCAATGAGTTACTATATTGTTTGCATCCCCCACTGTGGGCTCCATGAGCAAGCTCATTTAGAATGGTGCCTGTACACAACAGGTTCTCCATAAATATTTGTCTAGTGAGTGAATAGACCTGTGTACTGTAAATTAAGCTGAGGAGTGGAAGCACAAACATAAAGAAGAATGTCTTAGTTTGCATTCTCTCAAATGTAGACCCTAAGACAATAGCCTGGGTACATACAGCTTAGGTGGGAGGTAATCCCAGGGATCAGGGATGGAGGAAAGGGAAAATAAAGAAGGAAGAAGAAAAGTTAATGTAATAACCAGCTTTGCACCAGGGGTTGATTCCGCAGGGACATTTGAAAAAAAAAAAAAAAAAGAATGGATGTCTCTCAGAATTCTCTTGCTGGAGTTCAAGGAGCTGGAGTGCTTACCACCCCCTGCCCCTAGTTCCTGGTCCCTGTTATTTGAGCCCTTCCCCCAAGAGTGTTAATTTCCCCACATATTTTCAACTGTAAAAACACACAGACCTAGGAAGGGAGCTCCCTCAAGTCTGTAAGAGACTGTGGAATATAATGTGCAAGTGCTAGTCTGCGGTCACTGGCAGCTCAAGGTGACCCTGAGTACACACAGAACAGCTCATCACAGCTATGGCTGCAAGAGCTCCAAGACAAAAAGCTATAAATGCCCCCAAACACATCTACAACAATCCATTCTCTGCTTTTGAGGAGTTTGAAGAAAGAACACCCATTGTGCCTTCCTCACTGAGGTCTAGGCCCAACTTGGTAGACCCACTGTTGAAACGTTCACAAGCAGTTACTGGACACCCACTAGGTACCAGAGAAAGGATTACAACTGCAGACGTAGCTCTGAACCACATGAACAAAGCCCTTTCCCTGTGGTGTTCCAGCTTAGCAAGGGAGAATTGTGAGGGTTGCTTTTGCGTGAGACCCACTGAGGAGTTCTGCAACTTATTATTAATACAGAATTTAATAGCAATAACTTCAGTATTAATATGCACTTGGCTAATAGAGCCTTTCCTTTTCTACAGTTGGATTAATTAGGGCCATAAAAGCCCTCATCATCCCTACAGTGTCGAGACAAATGATACTTATGCATTTGGCTAGAGTGGGTATTGCTACCATGTGTGAGAAGAGCTGATTTGGGGACAGGAATGGGCAAGATGAGGAAGCCAAGCCTCCATAGCCCCCAGCCCCATTCTGCTCTAAGGACTACAGTATGTGTTTAGAAGCCTTCTCTCATTCATTAAAAATCTGCTCAGTGAATGGAGGGAGGGAGCGGTAAGGCTGGAGAGCTAACTAATGATTGGACGAAGACTGCTTGTGGCTGTCAGTGAAGTATTCCTCCACAGTTTCCTTGTCTTACTTTCCTTTTTCCAGCTCTCACTCCCAAACTTAAAGTGTTGTGAAATGGAAAGAACCAACCAAACAGAATGCACTCCTTTGCAGGCTTGCATTTCTTCTCACATTTCCAACTCACTCTGGGCTGAGCAAGCCATTCAATGGCTCCCTATCCACAAAAGGCAAAACCCACAAAGTTGCTGGTGGTGATCTCAAGAGCCCCTTTACCCACAAATGTGATGAAACACCACAAGCAGGGTTGAACTGGCAAAGATAGAATTATTATATTCACTGTGAGCGGAGGAGGAAAAGGGAGAGGAGGCAGAGGAGGGGGAGGAGGCAGAGGAGGGGGAGGAGGAG
>NW_008338996.1:6737670-6762784 GCF_000622305.1 Nannospalax galili | reverse complement strand
GGGGAGGGGAGGGGGAGGAGGAAAAACAGAGGCTCAGGAAGTTGAAGCCAGCTGCCCAGTCACACAGCTAGTGTGCAGCAAAACTCAGATTTGATACCAGTTTGTCTGATTCCAAACCTGTGGGTTTATTTTTTTCTCTACCCCACATAATTCTAACTGCTCTGTTCTATGACCCTCTCAAGTCTCCTTGCCTCAAAACTGAAGATGTCAGTATCTACTGTCTAAGTAGTTTACAAAAAGTAAATTAAGTATAAAGAAGTACTTTATAATCTTCAAAGTATAATATGTATATAAAAGTTGTAATAGGAGAAACACACATACAACCAGTAATCTTACTTGTCCCAAGAATACTTCAGGAGTTATAACAAGAAAAGAGACCAGGGCACGTCGATATTCAGCCCCAAGGACACAGTAGGTAACAGAAAGTATGGGAGCTAAGAGCTTTCATTAACCTGGAAGCATATGCCAGATGCAGAGGAATTCCAGTGCTAATGGGCTCACATACTCCATGGACAGAATGTAATTGGGGGACAGGGGACGAAGAGACCATAAAGATTTAGGGTTAGATAGAGTTTCCAGAACTCTTCTCCAATTATGTCCCTTCTAGTAGAAGCCTCCATTCTTCCTTCAACGCTAGTGAAATCCCCCATCTTCAGAACTCTCTGCAGCACCTCATCTAGTGCAAGCCTACACTAGATGCTCTAAACCATAGCTAGTCGACTTAGAACTTGATTTCCTCCTTTACTAGGAAAACTTGCAGTTATTGCTTGTGGATTTGTTAATTTCATTACTAAAAAGTTAATTCCATGAGTTCAAAATCCTTGTCTATCTTGCTCATGAGTCCCGTAGTTTTAGATCATGGGGAACACAATAATTACTCATTAAAGATCTGCTCAGTGAATGGAGGGAGGGAGAGGCAATTTTGGAGAGCTAATTCATGCCTCAATGAAGACTTTGTAACCGTATTGGAGAAAACTCATGCTCATTTTTTAAGATTTGCTCATACCTATAGCTTCCGAAAGCCTCTACACTCCTTGACTACATTCAGCAATTTTAGGGCCCCTTGTTTGGGATCCTTCAGATCAACAGTACCTCAGTTCATTGTGGTTTTTAACTCATTGTTAGTAGTCTCCCCCTGTCAACCCATGAATGGGAAGAATTTGAAATGGTCTTCTCCTTTACCGTCTGAGCCCTACTGCCTGAACTTATTCAGAATGAGCGGGCCAATGAACAAGCATAACTTCCTTCTCCATCTGGAAGGCTAATGAGATGGGGAGAAGGTAATGATAGAGCTTCATTGTGCCTCAAACTTTGAGTGGTGTTGGAAAAAGTCATCCCAAAAGGCCACTGCATCATATATGAAAGATATATGAAAGAGAACTGACTAGGGACTTGGGTGATTGGCTTGTGCCTCTGCTTTCTCGTGAGATGCTATACAAAATTGTCCGCCTCCCTCTGCCAAAACAAATGACCATCAAAGAAGGAATGTCTACTACCTTCTCTCTCAGCCTTTATGTGGTTTGGTCTTGAAAGCATATCCAATGTTCTATATTTTCAATATATACATAAAAAATATATATTTTTCCTGGGGCCCCTGTCTAGCTAAAGATCCTTTAAGTTATTTTCCTAATTAATATTATTGTTTCCTTTGTAAAATTAGTGCTGGAGACTGAACCTGGAGCCTGATAAGCACTGAACAGGTTCTCTACTGCTAAGCTACATCCATATTCCTATTTTAACTTGAATTTTGAGATGAGTTCATACCAGGTTGCCTAAGCCTGTTCCTGCCTGTGGCCTAGGGAGTCCTGGTAGCAGAGGTTACTGGCCTATGTTACCAGGCACGGGCTCAATATTATTGAGTAATAATATTTTCTCAACCCTGGTGTTTCTCCCAAGCCAACTTCTGCCATCCATACTGGCTGTCAATCCTGTGACTCTTCTCTTCTTTGATAACAAGGGTCTACTGTATCTTTCTACAGCCCTCTCTTTCGGTAAATTTCTTGACCATTTGTCATGGTGGTTTATTGCCACATCATATTCAAGTTTCAAAAGGTCAGGCAGAGTGTAGCACAAAATGCATATGAAATTCCCATTTCACGGAAGGGGAAGATGAGGTTCTGTGACCAGATCCTGCATTTCCCAACTCCTCCCCATCAGCTTTAGCAGCTGTGCCTTGTGCTTCTATACCCTTATCCAGGTAGTGAGCTGATATATGACAACACAGCTATACAGGACCCTGCAGTGCCTATTTATAACTCACCCTTACTGAGTGCTGAGTTAGACAATAACATTGACAAAGACAGAAATATCAAATCCTCTTCTGATAGAAAAGCAACACGAAACACAACATTGTCCTAAACCTGGGTTTGAATCCTGGTTTTGCTGCAAACTTCCTTAGCATCTAAAAGTTGCTTCATAGCACTAAGCCTCATTTTTCCACATCTGTAAAACGGATGTGGGCACATCTACTTCAAAAGTCAGTGGAATCATATCAGAGACTAATGTAGAGTGTGTGCAGAGTAGTTGGCCCAATGCTTCACACGTGGCCAATACTCCATGAGGGGGAGCTTCAATGGCATCATTATTGTTGAAAAATATCGATTTGTAAGGCATTTCCTGTGAGTTATGTAAAAAAGGAAAAGTGAACCTGGAAAAGGGAGTTATCCTCCTGTATTTGGCACTTCTTGTGAGCAGTGCAAACTATGTGCCCAGAGATTAGAACTTGCTGAATGCCCAAAGTTTCCCTTCTTTTTCTAAATATAAGCCTAAAGCCTGTAACTAGGAGATAGTGGGGGTATCATCAGTGTATAAATAAACTTCTGTTTTTCTTACTCTTTTCTAGAGTGGGAGGAAAACTCAAATGCATCTCTCAAACACACATTTGACTAGGACTTTCAAAAGCAGCCTCCCGCCCTAACAATGAACTGGGGTGGGAGGGTTGAGTAAGATCCTGGGTCCATTTCCTTCCCTGAACTTGTTTCCTCCTCAACATGCAGGTACACACACATGGCATAAATGCACAGCCCACTCCCCATTCATCCCTAGAGGAAACCAGCTTCCAGAAGGGTGGAGAGGAGTTTGAGGCAATGATGAGTCAACTTTCCTGATCATGCAAGTAACACCATTTCACCAGGCTGAGGTGAATCACTAAGATTGGGATCTGGAAGGGGGCAGAGAAAGGTAAATTTCCAAGAGTGTATGTGGGGTGGGGGAGCCAGAAAGAAAGCTAGAAAGAAAACAAAAAGAAAGGAAAGAAGGGAGGGAGGGAGGGAGAGAGCAAGGGAAGGAGGGAGAAGAAATTCAGAGAATCTCCACTACAGATAAATGCCCCTTGACATTGAGAGAGGGAAGGAGGAGCAAGCCAGAGAATCTGCACTAAGTTTGACATTTAAATAGGGCAATTTTAGTGACTCCTGTTCCTGCCTCTCCCTGGTATAAACGATCGGGATGGTAAAGCAGAGAGGGTTAGTAGGTGCATGCTGTTTCCACTCAACTTGCTCCATCTGTGGCTCTCACATGCAGGTTGCTATCATTCACTGTTAAAATGACTCACTTGTTGCCAACTTACATTGAATATTTCATTTAAATAGAAAAGAGGAACCCAGTTCTGTCTTTAAACTACAATGAAAGCTATGGAAGGTTTTCTCAGCTTGGAAAATTTGGCTGGTCAGTTCTTCCTGTTTAATACATGCCTTGGGCTACATGAAATGAGTAAACATGTCTTATTAGTTTCTAACTCATACCCAACCCTGTGGGTTTATAGCTTTACATCACACACACACTCACATACATATATATGTATATATATATATATATATATCCTTATATGGATACATGTTTATAAACATTATATAAGCATATAAACTATACAGGTGCATTTACATGCATATATATATCTAATAAACACATATATGAGAAGTAACTAGAAATTTACCTCCCTCACACATATATACCTCTCTCACAATATATTTGAGTGTGTGTGTGTGTGTGTGTGTGTGTGTGTGTGTGTAATATGTTTAAGAAATCAAACTTTGGACAGCTCCTTAGGCTTTAGAAAGCACCCTTTCTTATTTGGTCTTTACAACCATCCTGAAGATAACAGGAAGGACGATCACTTGCAGTTTGCAGGTGTCTATGGTTGAGGTAAAGGCTCTGGGAGCCCACACATCTCTTAAGAGTCACAGCTCCTTACACAGCTTTCCTTGCCTCCATCCCACAGGTGGATTTCATGAGCTTAAGTAGTATAGCACTTACTTCTGGATCTGAAAGGATCCAAAGCCCAGGGGAGCAGGAAGCATCATCTCTTTCAGGGCTCCATTTTACAGACTTCGAGAGTAAAGTTCAGATGGTCACTGCTAACCTACCCATGCCTCTATGAAAATCATAAAATGAAAGCAAAAAAGGCTGGCTTTGGTGGTACATGTTTATAATCTCAACACTCAGGGGGCAGGGAGGCAAGATAGAGCCCAGTCTGGTATATATACACAGTGAGTTTCAGGCCACCTAGGGCTTTTAAGCAATACCCTGTTTAAAAGCGAAAACAACTAAAACAAAACAAAACACAAAACTAACAAAGAAAAGTAGCATCATTTCTTGGGATATTTTGGTATTTTGTTTTCACATAGCTGAAAATTGTTCTTAACTGACTTCCTTTGATCAGTGATTAATATATGTCTGTGTGGTATATGATTAGAATGGCGAGTGGCTTCATTGTAGCCTGCAGAACTGGGGTCTCTAGGTGTGACATACCTGAGAGCTGTGTCCATCCAAGCTTAGGGCAGACAGGATAGTATAGGGAGTGGGTAGTTCATGTCAGCAATTGGTCTGGATTTTGGAGGTCTGAGAAGACAAGCCCATTTTACTTCAATAACCGAGAGAATGATTAAGTACTTAGTCTTTTCTAGTGTGTGTAGCAGATTTGTGAGAGGGGTCATATCTCTACTGCTATTTTTCCATCTTACCTTCTCAACTGATCACATTAGAGTTAGCAATAGCGATAATTCATGGAATTTAAGAACTCACAGTGGCAGGTCCTATTCCTAGTATTTCATGTATTTCCTCTTATTTCAGCTTCCCAGTAACTCTCTGAGCTAGCTATTTGCCTAAATTTTCTAACGAACATACCAAGATTCAGAGTTGATGTACCTTGCCCAAGTTACATGGCAAACTGCAGAGTCAAAATTTGAGTTTTATTAGAAAGGAGTAGAGGTTAGAGAGACTTCTGTGTTCACTGAAATTGGATGAAATATTATATTCAATAAATATTAACTAGTCAATAAATATTAACTAGCCTTGTACACAGAAGCATTCTATTGTCAAATGGATCATTGACATACGGAGCACTGCATGAATGATCTCCCACAGCCACGATCATGCAGAGTCCCAGGACGAAGTGAAAGCAGATCTCTGACTTCTCAGTCTGTGTGCTTCCCAGTCTCCAACAGTTTACTCCTTCCTTTAATGACATTGAAGCTACAGATGAAGGGAAACCCCAGACATATATTCATGAAGCCTCCCTTCTAAGAACACAGTCTCTGCTCTTGTCCAACTTTTCCTGATACCCAGCTTGCATCCCTATTTCTCCCCTTTCCCTAAAAGCCCAAAGGATATATACCGATGTGGAGAGCCATCAGGTATTTTTTTTTTAAAGCAAGGCAAAATCAAACTAAATCCAAACAAGAAGAATGTCACAGCAGGTAAAGTAGTCTTTGGACTCCTGGGTGACTGAGTTTCTTGCCTTATACATTCTTTTTTTTTTTTTTTGGTCCTTTTGAGACAAGGTCTCCCTGTAGCCCCAGCTGTCCTGGAACTCACTATGTAGACCAGGCTGGCCTTGAACTCACAGAGATCTGCCTGCCTCTGCCTCCCGAGTGCTGGGATTAAAGGTGTGCACCACCACACCGGCCATACATTCTTTTTTGTAAAGTTGGAATAAGAAGGACTTCCATTTCAATGGAATATTTCAAAGACTCAGTGTAATGTAAAATCATTCGGCAAGGGACAGTGAGACAATTCAGCAGGTTTGACCTGAATCAATCAGACTGACCTGAATTAGTCTCTAGGACCCACAAGATAAAAGGAGAGAATCAACTCCCACAATTGTCCTCTGATCTTCACATGTGCCATGGCATACACATGTGTTCACACATACACATAGACATGCACAAATTCACAATTAAAATAAAAAGATCTTTAGGCCAGTGCTTACCCTTGATGTATGACATGAGGTGGCTCTGAGTTGGGGGCACTCACACTGGACTAGTACTTTACAGTATACAGGGTCCTTTCATATACATCAAGTCCCCACCATCACTCTGACTCAGGCAACCCAAGAGCTCTCTTCTGCCACAGTTGAAGCTTTTATTGCTCCCCTCTGCTAACTACACTTGTATAACTGTGCCCTCCTCAGTGTTCCTTGAGCATGCCCAAGGCCCTTTGCTATTGCTATGCTCTCTGTCTGCTGAAGGCTTTACCTGGATATCCATGTATTCATTCCCTCATATCTTTCAGGGTTTCATTCAAAACCAGCTTCTCAGGGAGGTATTTTCTGACCACGTTAACTAAGAAGGAATTGCCAACATCTTCCCTAGCATAGTCTTTTATTTTTTATGAGACGTACATTACTATTGAAATCATATTGTGCATGTATAATTTTACCATCTTCTTCATCTACACATGGAACATAAGGTCACAAGGTAAACACCTGCTTGTGTCTTACCCTCAGCTTCTAGGATAGTGTCTATCACAAAGCAGCTACTCAAGATGTGATTCATCAGAAAATTCCAGAGGTTGGGCAAGGCTGGTATTCTGACTCAAGTTATACATGCATAAACTGAGGCCCAAGTTGGCAAAGAAACATTTCGAAGCCCTTCAGCTGGTGAGTGATGGAGGCGACACTGTTAAACTGAACCATCAAACTCAAATCCAAAGGCTTTTGCCCTCCAATGATTTCTAGTTCTTATTATTGTTACTTTCTCTTCCAAATCCATACTGGAAAATACGTGAGAAATCACAGGAGATGGAATAAGGAGTGACTTCCTGATGTGGTCTCCACCCAGGCACAGGTGCAGATATGAGAGCCCTGACCCGCAATTGAGAACAGGCAGCAGAGACTGTCTGTGTATTACGGACCAACTACTAGCAGCTGAAAGGAGTAAAGGATTGATCTCAAGTTGTGGTAGTAACGGAGCCTGTGGTAAGAGGGTGAGACAGAGATTTCCCTAGCCATCCCAAAGGCTCAGAGTCAAGGAGGAGTCCAAATCCTTTTTCAGTGCTTCAGTGCTATTTTCATGCCATAAAGAGGTGATGGTTTTACTACCCCTGTGTTTCCATTTGTCTATTGGCCATGGCCATGAGCTGTAAGGGAGGGAGCAGCTCAGTGACCCTGAGATCTCTGGACAGGAAAGAGAGTCCAGCATGGACTTGGGTTGCGTTTTGCCTTCTTTTTACTTTGTGACTCACCTGCACTTGCTGAACCTGGTTCTGACCTCTATTTAAAGACTTCTTGTGCTTAGATGAATTCTGGGGATTGGTTCAGAAGAGATGGTGTCATGTACCTTTGCATGTGCCAAGGACAAAGCCCTTCTTTGCTGTAGGTCAGACACTGTTCCTAGCACTCCACACAGAGGTCTTTGTAATCCTCACAGTCATTCTGTGAGGTTGGCGTCATCAGCTCATTTTTCCACATCGGTGAAATTTCAAAACTCAGATAGTGAGAAACAGCTTTGAGAGTAGAACTCATGTTCTTAGCTATTAGTCTCCCTAAACATTGACATATTGTCACTTGGCAGCCAGGATCAGAGCCAGTGCCCATAGAGACCAATGAAATGACTCCTCTCTCTTCCATGTGAAAAAAAGGCACACAAAGGAAAATGAACGCCTGAAATCCTGCTGAGGGGAAAAGGACGGAGGTAACTAAAGCCAGATCAAACCTGACTACACTAGAAAATCGGTGTGTCAATGTTCTACATGCCTTTATTCCCCAGTCAAGAAGGTGGGCTGCCTGTCGATCTGATGGGCACGAGTTCCTAGAAAAAATATCTTCCCAGGCCTCCTGTGGACCATAGTTTTCCCAGAACCTATCACCCAGTTCCAGCACCCAGTGGATATTCAAAATATTTTGAAATGTTATAGGTCATTTATTCAACTATTGAACGAGTAGGTGTACCCCAAGAGCAGGTACACCCCTTTCTTTATTATTCTTGGCACGGTCCCACAGTGGCACTTTTGTTCACACTTTGTCCTTATCTGATGCATTCTTTCCATTCTTCAGCAAATGCAACACTCAGGTCCTAGCTTTAGGACTTACATCCATCCTTAAGGCTTTTCCTGCCTGTTTTAGTTCACAGAGCCTCCATTATCTTATAAACTTGGGCAAGGTTCACAACTCTTCTAAGACTTAGTTATTTCACCTGTATAGTAGGAAAAGATATTTAAAGTCTACAGAGAGCTAATATGAAATTCATGGTGTCACATGAATTCAGAAATGTAGATACCACGTAGTCCCTGAGTGGTGTTATCAATGGATATATATCTTCATTGACTAATCCAGTCCTATAGCCTAGCAAAATTTCAGTGTTCCACTCACTCTGCTAGAACTTAATTTGCCACCAAATGTGTTCTTTCAACACAATAAGTCAACAGCTGGGAAGTGGTAATCCAGAAGATCCTCACAAGGGCCACCTCTCAATAGCAGCACAGAGTGTGGGCTGTCTGTGCAGTTGCGTACTTCTCCTCCACCTCTGAATCTTTCAAGGTGTTCCTTAATAAGCTGAATTTAAAACCATTCCAATTTGGATACCAATATGAATCTTGTTTTTCCTCTCTTTTTTGTTATGATGGAACCTTGATTTTGTCCAGGGGTTGACCCGACCCTTTAGGAAATAGTAAAGCCTAAATCATAAGTCAAACATTGTTTGGCAGTGGCTGGTTTAGAGTGTTTCACCCATGACACAGAGTGTGATAAAGGAATTCCTAGAAAGGGGTCCTCCCACTCTTAAGGTGAAAACTCATGAAGAAAGTGAGCACGTCTTGATACAATGCTTAGGACCTTTACAAACCATACGGTGATCCGCACCAGGTAGCCATATTGCTAGCAGCCTGAGCAAGCAAGTGCTGCACTTTTGGGCAGTAGAAATGAGGGCATTGTGGGGAATAAGCACTGAGCAGCTAGCACGCCATGTTTCCATACTGGGTGTTCTTCATCTTCAGACTTTCGGTGATGGCAGCATGAGATAATTTCCACATTGCCTAAATCGATCTGAGGTGGAATTACTGTGGCAACACTCAAAGGCCACTTGATTCCTCCTGTGGCTCTTATGTGCAGAATGCTTACGCTGCCATAAAGTTTTCAATCAGTTTTGTGACATATCCAATAAGAAATCACTATTTATTAGTCCCAAATAATAACATCAAAATATATTGCAAACGCATTTTGTTTGTTTTTGTTTCGCTGGGTGTCTTGCAGTTTATTCTAAGAGTTCTCAAATGCATTTTGTGTCAAAATCCCTTGAACTAATCTTATTAAAACTCTAGTTGTGGGACATTCCCTCCAGAGCTACCAGCTCAGTAGGTCTCTGGTGTTAAAGAACTTAAATTCTTAACAAGTTCTTGGGTCATGGTGTTCCTGCTGAACTGAGTACCATATTTTGAGAATAGCTGATTTACACAATCGCATAGCAATTCTCTCACACTTATTTGCATTTAAATATGATGTCTTGAGCACAAGTAAAGAAGGTAGAACTAACTATGTAGCTTCTAGTTCTAATCCTGCACCTGTAAACTCCCAAGGGGGTGTATCCTGCATTGACGACCACCCTCCATGTGTGCTGTGATTACATAAAGGATGACCTTCAAGTCCCCAGATGCTGATTGCTTGAGACTCAGACAGCTTAGGAGACAAGACATGGTGACACACAGAATGACTATCCTTTCTTCAGGCTCTGCCTAAAAGCAGCAACCAACATGTTGTTGAGATCAAAAAGTAACTAACGTATGTCATTATCACTGTATCGTTGTCATCACCTAGGTTTCATAAATGTCTTTCCGTGTCTGTTATCTCATTTGGTATTCACATAAGAAAGAGCATTATGATTCTACGTTGGATGAAGCAGCAGCGGAGGAGAGAAGGACAAAGGAGGAGCAGGAAGAGGAGGAAGAGGAAGAGGTGGAGAAAAAGGGAAGCATGCAGATGCTTCTTCTCAAACAGGCTGGGAAACAGTCTGAGTGAATTATTCCTGTAGTACAGTATGCAGATTCCTGGGCTAATTCTCAAACCTATGCCTACCTGATATTAAATTCTATATGTTTTCTTATAAATCAGGCATTTCAGTGAATTTTCACAGGTATTAATTATAGATAAAAAGAATAAAATTTAGGAATTAATCGAACGTTTCAAAACATTTCTTGGTCCCCAATAACCAACAAGACATCTTCATTTACAGAAACACACACACACACACACACACACACACACATCCTACAAGAAGTCAGGACAATTGCCATAAAACTGTAAGAGAGTGTTCCATACCACACCTGAGGGCTATTAATTTACCATTTGTGATGAGGGTGTTTTAAGTTTCTATTACTGCAAAGGAAGGCGTTAGAAAGATTGTCAAAGGCAGTTGCAGGAATTAAACTTAATTTTCAGAATATTTAAATGCTGTAATGGGAACATTTTGAACAAGAAGAAAGAGGAGAATAAACTTCTCTTTCTCTAAACAACCTCAAGGCATTTGGTCGCCAGCAGAGTGAACTCAGCCATCCTGGATGGTGTAGTATAGAAAACAGCATGGTGATTGGGGGGGTGGGGGTGAATCAATAAGCTTCTCTAAGGTTCTATGTCCTGGGCTTTCATATGGGAGTTACTATTACTATTCCATTCCTTGCAGATCGAGGGCTGTACAGTTGCTGGTCCAAGGTAAGATTCAAATAATAGAGAAATTTTGTGATTTTGACAGTGATGGACATGCTTGCGGTGAAGAAGATGTTCAAATGAGGCAGCTGACAGGCTTGGTTTGGGTAGAGAGGGCACTTCCACCTTAACCAGACTTTTGCCATCGGTTTCATGTGTGATTTTCCAAAGTTACAATGTCCTAAAGCAAGCAGATTATGGACCTTCACAAAATTATTGCTTTGCTGTTTCAGAAACCTTCCTTAATGAGAATTAGCCCTTCACAAGACAAAGAATCAGAGCTGAGTCTCATAAAGAAAACATTTTCTCTGTGTCTAAGATTCATGGAATATATTTCATGGCAGTCCTGTTAGGAGTTTTAACAGAGGATAAAGTCAAAATGTTAACGGCGAATAAATTGTAGTGGCCAAGCGTAAATGCTTAGATTTGAACTGAAATCTATCTTTTTCTACAACTCTGTCATGGATATTGTTTCCTCATTTCATTGATAGAACATTTCTAACTTGAGTTGGACCGACATGATTGGTAAATGAAAGAGAACATGATTTATGGTATGAGAAATACTAAAGGTTTCCTTTGAGTATTTGAGTAGCATATGTTTGTGTCCCACACCACTAGTTTTGGATTTTGTTATAGCCTTGCGTGTTAGAAGCTAGCTGTGTGATGTACGACAAGGTTGACGAGAAAGCAAGTGAATTGCTCAAACACAGTACTTTATTATCTGAGCCAGAGATCACAACCAGCATGGGTGAAAATGTTTCCATGGGAAAAAGGAGTCAGAGTTCCCTCCTGTGCTTTGGTGCCAGACACACCTTTGTGTGCAGGCTTTCCCTGATCTCTGGGACACAGCATGGTGCAGCAGAAAGGGCTCTATATTTAGAATATGATGACATAAGTTCCAGTCCATCTTTTCTCTTCTGTGAGTGGAATGACCCTTATACTCTCTGAATCTCAGTTTCCTTATCTGTCAACCAAGCACAAAAATGCCTATACCCAGCGGATTTGGAGGCTCAAAGGAAAATAACATTAGTAGAGAAGCTTTGGGAAATTTGAAGTTCCCTGTAAAATTCTGAAGGGTTGTCAGAAAGTCCTCAGTCTGCCCCGAGCCTCAGAAAGGTTCAGAGCTCTTCAGAGTGGCCCTAGGCAGAACAGTTCCATCAGTACTGTGTACGTGTCTATCCATACACCATCCCTATAGGTTTAGCCCCAAAGTTCACAGTTTCATACACTGTGCCCTTTTTCAAGGATTCTGCCTACATTTGTATATATTTCTCTTTGTTTCTTTGCCCAACCCCAGCATACCTTACTTTTATTGAAATCCTACTCATTTCAAAGACCTGCTTGAAGTACTAAATTCTTTGGAAAGACCCTCTTAATCTTTCGGGACTCCCACAGCATCCTTTTCCTTGAGTCCACAGCTGACTTCTATGACTTCATTCAGAAAAAGGCTTAAGGAGATTTGGCTTCACATATATGTCTCAGCTTACCTACAAGCATGTGGAAAATTTTTAAAAGCCCCCCTTTCCTTATCTGTAGCACGAGGATAATTATCACACTTATCTTCTTGTGTCAGTGTGAATACAAATGTGATAGAAGATGCAGTGAGTTTTAATTACAGAAATACAATCAATTGGTCATCAAGAGCTTGAGTGGGTTTTCTTAATTTCTCAGTATTTGTATCCTAAATGTTTAGACTTAATTCTGGCCCAGAGCAAGTGACTGGAAAATATCTGGCAAGACATAGATCAATGGAATACAACAGAAAGACTCAGAATAAATTCTTTTATTTAATGTCAGTTAATTATTGACCAAAGTGTTTTACAATGGGAAAAATGTACTGGGAATAATCAAAGGTACTGGGAAAATTGGATGTTCATATTTAGAACGCAGAAATTAGAGATGTATTTTACTACATGAACAAAAATAATCTTATAATGGATTAAAGACCTAATAGTAATAATTGAATCTAAAAGCATTAGTTCTGATGGTTTGGATATCACATCAAAAGACAGATGATAAAATAAAAAAAAAATGGAGTTGCCTCAAATTAAAAGCGTCTTTGCAGTTAGAGTCATATTCAATAGTTAAGAGACAGCCTACAGAATGGGAGGATAAATTTTTTAACTGTTCATCCAATAAGGGATTTCTATCCAAAGCATAAAAGTCAAACAACCTGTGCTGAATCTCTTCAGCTGTCAACTTGACATACCTGGAAAGAGGAAACCTCAATAGAGGCACGTCCATTGTATTAGCCTGCGCCCGTGTCTGTGAGGTGTTTTCTTAATTGATAATTGATGCAGGATGGCCCAACCCACTGTGAGCAGTGCCACCCTGGGGCAGATGGTCCTGTATTGTATAAGAAGTTAGGCTGGGCACAGGCTAGGGGAGCAAGCCAGTAAGTAGCATTTCTCCATGGTCCATGTTTCAGTTCCTGCCCCCAGATTCCTCCCTTGGAAGTGTAGATACAATACATCCTTAATACACCCTTTCCTCCCCAATTGGCTTTGGTCAGTGTTTTATCACAGCAACAGAAAAGCCAGCTAGAATAGAATCCAACAAAAAGAGTAAACCCAGAAAAAATAAAAACTAACCCAGTTATCTGACAAGATATCTAGATGAACAGTTTTGAAAAAGACATACAAATGCCCAATGCCTAACAGGTACATGAAAAAAAATGTCAAAATCACTAATTCTCAGAAAAATTAATATGAAAACCACAATGAGATATCATCTCACATTGTTAGAATGACCAATGCAAAAATCACACAAGACAACAAGTTGTCAAGGATGTTAGTGGGAATGCATGGCTGGTGGAAATGTTCACTAGTGTAGCTGTTATGGAAACCTATGTAGACGTTTCTCAAAGGGAGAGGAAATGTCGATAGGGGTGGGGATCAATGTACAATCAAAACATGCTGAATGAAATTCCCCCAAATTTAAAAAAATTAAAAGGAGGAGAACAGCCATATGATCCACCAATTCTACCACTGGGTACAAATTTAAAGGTTAGGAGATTCAGAATGCACAAGATATAGAATAAACCTAAGTGTTCACCAAGTAATGATCGGAAAAAGGAACTGTAAGGTACTTACAGAACTTTAAGGGAAGGGAATCTTGTCATTTATAATAACATGAATCAGCCTAGAGGACCTTGTGTTAAGTGAAATAAGCCCCAGGCATAGAATGAAAATACACCATGAGCTAAACAGTGGAGAATGGTGTTTACCAAATGCAGGGGGCAAGGATGGTTAGGGAGGACTGTAGAGAAGTTGCTAACATGACACAGCACTTTCATTAAACAGGCAGAATAAGTCAAAGAAATCTATTGTGCATCATGGTGACTATAGTTAATAAAAAATATATTGTATATAAGTTGGGTATCGTGGTGCACACCTTTAATCCCAGCACTTGGGAGGCAGAAGAAGGTGGATCTCTGTGAGACAGAGGCCAGCCTGCTCTACATAGTTAGTTCCAGGCAAGCTGGGGCCATAGGGAAAACCAATCTGAAAAGCAAGCAAACAAACAAAAATCTCAAAAATACATTGTATATTTGAATATTGCTAAAAGAGATTTGAAGTCTTCTCTTGCCATAATGCCCATACACACACACACACACACACACACACAAATTACATATATGAGCTATGCAAATGTTTAATTGCCTGACTTTGCCATTCCACGTTTACATACACTAATATATGCTGTACAGCATAAATACATATATACATCTATACGTCTGTCAAATAAATAAATAAAAACAAAATATTTGAAGAACTGAATGACTGAATGAGTAAGAAAGTAAACCAGAAAAGCAAGAGTCAGGAAACAGGAAAGAATACTCTTCCAAAGTGAGGACACTAAAATAAGTCAGGGTTTTCCTGATAGTCCTTTCCTTCATAGTACTTACCACAGTGTGAATTGCCTATGTGTTTCTGTGGACTATCTGTCAGTTTCATTGGACAGGCACCCAATGATAGGGAACATTTCTTTCCAGGGCTGGGGAGATGGCTCAGTCAGTAAGCGCTTGCCACAGAAGCATGAGAATCTGAATCAGATGCCTAGGCACCCATATAGAAAGCTACGCATTGTGATGTGTTTATAATCCCAGTGCTGGACAGATATAAGCAGTTGCATCCCTAGGACTCAGTAGCCAGCCAGTCTAGCGCAAGTGGGGAGCTACAGGCCAGGGAGACACCAAGTCTCAAAGAAGAGTGTGAATGGCTCCCAAGAAACATTATCTAGCATTGACTTCTGACCTCCACATGCACATGCAAATATGTGCCCCTACACACACATACACACACACACATACACACACACACACACACACACACACACACAGCACCTAGGACAGAGTATGAACTGCTACATACACCAAGAACATACTGATTGGTTGAACATTTTTATTTTAAGAAAACAAAATATCCTGAAAAAAGGTAATGCAGTTTATTCCGTAATGCTTACTAATGCCTTGTCCTCCTAGCTCATTCCCTTGGTCTGGGTTAGGGGCACAGATGTCCCCATTGCCTCTTCTACTCTCCCCACCACTGCAACACCTATCAATGGAGCTGGGTTAATCTGTGTCTGTATCTGTTAACCTCTAACTATGATCTCATCATCAGAACCACCAATCATTTGTGTTTATGTTGTAAGTGTACAGCCACGAGCATCAAAACAGGTGGACAGGAAAAGCCACAACTGTAAAAGCACTGTCTCATATATAGAACGAAATCCTTCTGAATGCTGGGGGGCTTAGCTTTTGTTTTTTCCTTTCATTTAGTCTTACTGTTCACCAACATTTCACACACTGACAGAATAGACAGAGCTACGATTATCTCAAATTTTACACTGCTAACTTCACATTCCTTTGACCAAATTTCCGACAAGCGCAGATTTTCTCTGCACCTGGGACCTATGGACACCATGGGAGGCCAAGTGGCATGTGTAATGATGTGTAATGTGTGTGAGTGGTGAGGACACTAGGAACTACAAACATATGGCAAAGCCCTGGGAGGTAAGTCATTGAACTTTAGAGGAAGCTATTGGCCTTTGCACTTTCAAAGCTAGAAAACCAAAGTGAGTTTTCTTTGGAAGGAGCATGTACTACAAAATAGTGCCAATGTGAGAGTTCCAGAATTTTCACAGACTCTTTTTCAGATGGGCTTGAAGACCCAGGCCTATAATCACAGCTGCTTTGGGGACTGACAAAGAGGAATCACCATTTCAAGGCCAGAGTTGAAAACATTTTTTTTTTTTTTAAAAAAAAAAAAAAAAAAAAAAAAAAAATCAGGCGTGGTGGATGCCTTTAATCTCAGCACTCGGGAAGCTGAGGCAGGCAGATTGCTGGGTGAGACTGAGGCCAGTCTGATCTATATAGCCAGTTCCAGGCCATCTGGGGCTACAGGGAGGCCCCTGTTTCCAAAGAACAACAACAACATCATTTTTAAATGGGGCGGGAGGCAGGGATATACCTAATCATAATTCATGAGGCCCTGGGTTCAGTGGGAGGAGAGAGAGAGCAAGAGCGAAAGCAAGAGCGAGCGCGAGAGAAGTTTTAGAGAACGAATCAGTGACAACTGGAGAGCAGCCATCCTACGCACACATTAAAAACTCCTGAATGAATTAAAAAAGAATGTAAACAGATGAGTTAAATAAGGCAGTCAACAAAAGATCTGAAAGGCAAATTCAACAAGGAAATATTGAGAAAATAAAACTGAAATTTGGTAAATGAGGAGCTCAAGAGGTCAAATAAAAGCCATGGATAACCTCACTAAAAGAATGACTCAAGGAGCTGGAGGGATGGCTCAGTGGTGAAGAGCACTGGATGCTCTTCCAGAGTTCCCAGGTTGCACTCCCAGCATTCAAGTGGCAGCTCACAATCATCTCTAACTCCAGTTCCAGAGAATCAGACTTTGTCTTCTGGCTTCCACAAGCATCATGCACACACATGGGGCACAAACACACATGCAAGCAAAACACTCATATACATTAACAAACTAAATAAATAACAACTAACTACCTAACAAACGAATAAATCTATCTTCAAGGCTGGTGAGATGACTCAGTGGTCAAGAGCATTTACTGTTCTTGTAAAGGACCAGGGCTCAATTCCCAGCACTCACATGGCAGCTCAGAACTGCCTATAACTCCAGTTCCAGGGTGTTGAGGAAGAAAAGGTATTAAATTTCTTACCTAGTTGTGGACCTTGCATGTTACACCATGAACTGTCAAGAAAGATGTGCACACTGGTACATGAGGGAAATCAACCACTGGTTGGATTTCAGGCCTGCTCCACAGGAAGAAACTAATGCCTGGTCTCGTATACTTCATTTTAGCCCATTGCTTGGGAAGTCATAGGCCCTAGGGGAGAAGCTACTACTGTTGTTTTGTTAAACTGACAAAACAACTGCCTTCTAAATATTTATATTTATGCCCATAGAAAAGTGCATCTCCCAAGTTTTGTCCAAGAAGCCACATTTTGCAATGTATGGAGGTTACTACAAAGACTCATAACTGGTCAAAGTGCTGAGAATAAGTGATTATTATGTGCTCAGTCCTGGACAAGACATCCACATTACCCCCCCACCCCCACCCCCCCAAGGCTCAGGGAACATTGTAGAGAGGGGTTAGAAAGAATGTAAGAGCCAGAGGATGGGGAGGAATGCTGTGGACAGCTGTTTTGTCAGACATGGTAGAATCATTGCACTCATGAACTTACAGAAGCTGTGGTTACATAACCTACACAAAATGTCAGCAAGGCTGGGACCATGAACGTGCTGTTGTGGATGTGGAGAAGTGGCTTGTAAGATCCTAACCCTCCCCGAGGCACTATTGCCTGGGAAGGAAGAGATATTTTCTTCAGTGGTATGACCACTATAAGTTGTGCATGCATTGGGAGACATTACAACAGACACCAGTGAAATTCAGAAAATCATAGTGAATGCTTTGAAAACCTATATTCTAATAAACTGGAAAGTTTAGAAGAAATGGATGAATTTCTAGACACATATGGCCTAATAACATTAAAGCTTAAATAGATCTCCAGTAATTTGTGAGGCTGAAACATTAATAGAAAGTTTAAAAACGAATGGATTCACTGTTGGTTCCTACCATATTTAAAGAACTAACTCTAATTAATGCTCTTTCAAACTATTCCATAAAACAAAAAGGAAAAGAAAGATACTATATTAGTTATGTTTTATTGGTTATGCTGTAATAAAACACCATAACCAAAGCAATTTATGGTTCCACAGGGATAACAATCCATCATGGTGGGGCAAGGGACGGCACAAGGTGGCAGTAGGCAGCCAGAGCAGAAAACTGAGCCCTGACTCAGGTTTTCATGCACTGGCTTCTCAGGGTCTCCTTTAAGGAGTAACTCCCCTGATACACCCTCTCTGGCCTTGGTGGCACTCTGAAACTGAGGAGGAAAAGCCAGTGACACACTCACTCTTGCATCTTTCATACCTCTAAAGCCAGCACCACATGAACCACTGTCAAGTTCAGCTACCAGTGATTGATAAACCTAGGTCACCTCATCCACGTTATAAACAGCTTCTGAAGGTTGTAGAGTTTTTAGGACCAGAAAAGTCCTTAAGCTTTCTTCTTTCACAAGTTAGAAACTTAGCTGGGTATGATCTTGCCCTGAGGGTACTCTTTCTGTTGTTCAAATGCAAATCTAGAGACCCCTCCTTAGTGGTTCTAATCACTTTATTAGAGTCTCTCCTTCAGCACATGCCTCAGTTCCAACATTTTTAAGCTTACTAGTACTCTTTTCTGCCTCAAACTGTACATTTTGTATTTCTTTCTGTCCCACTTATTCTGTTCCATTGTAGATCTGCATAACATTCACCATTAATATCCACACCACAAATTATGCTAGGCTGCCTTGAAACTTCTTGGGCCAAAGAAATTAGTCTATTATTTTCTAATTTAGCCTCATGTAACTTCTTAGTCCTCGAGCAGATGGCAGTGAGACTCTTTAGCAAAATATCTCAGTTGCTGTTTATTTTTTTATCTTTTCCTGGAACATCTTGAGCCTAGCTTCTACTAGAAAGCTCTGCTTGCAGCATTAAAAAATTTTTCTATTACAAACACTCGTAGTCTTCCATTCCTTGAAAAACCACAGTCAAGTCATTTACAGCAACAGTCCACTCTTTGGTACCAATTTCTGTATTAGTTACTTTTCTGTTATTGATATAAAACACCAAGGCCAAGGCAAGTTATTAAAGGAAGAGTTTATTGGGCTTATTGTTCCAGAGGGTTAAGAGTCCATCCTGATAGGGAGGCATGGCAGGAGGCAGCCATAGAAGAAAGCTCAGCACTCACATCTTCAAGCAGGCACAGGAAATGGAGAGAGCAAAACTGTAAATGGGAGGTATCTATGAACTCTTAAAGTCCACCCCCAGTTATGTGCTTCCTTGAGCAAGGCCTCACCTTCTAGGGATTCCATGACCTTCCCAATACAGAGCTACCAATGTACTAAATGTTCAAATATTTGAACCTATGAGGGGCACCTTATTCAAACTACCACAGATACCAAACTTATTTTACAAAACCAGCATTATTCTGACAACAAAAATAGGCTAGGATGCAACAAAAGAAGACATTTATGCATTTATCGTTCTGAGGAACACAGACGTAAAATTTCTCGATGGAACACTTGCAAACCAAATCCAACATATCAGACAGATAATTCACCATGAACAAGTGGGCTTCATTCCAGGGATGAAGGTATGGTTTAGTATATGCAAATCAATAAATATAATATGTCATATCACATTAATAGAATCAAAGATACAAAAATCACATGATAATCTCAATAGATGCATGAAAGACCTTTGAAAACATTTAAAATCTTTTCAAAGTAAAAGCCTTAAAGTATCTAGGATTGGAAGGAATATGGCTCAACATAATAAAGGTTATGTAGTAAAGATCTATAGGCAACATTATACTAAGTGCAGAAAAGTCTCAAAGCATTGTCATTAAAATCAAGAATGAGACAAAGGTGACCATATTCTCCATTCTTATTCAACATAGTCCTTGAAACCTTAGCTAAAATAAGACAAGAGAAATGAATTAAAAGCATACAAATAGGAACAGAGAAAATCAAATAATCCTTATTTGCAGATTATATGATCCTATACATAAGAGAACCTAAAGATTCTACCAGAAATTTCTTTGAACTGGCAAATATCTTTAGTACAATATCATGGTAGAAAAGCAACACATAAAACTCAGCAACTTGGTCTGTAATCCAGCAATGAACATGCTCAGGAAAAAAAAAATCAGAAAACAATATCATTCAAAAGAGCTTCAAAAATACTTAGGAATAAACAATGAAGTGGATTAAAGAGTTCTACAATGAAAAACTTAAAACGTAGGAGAAAGAAATTAAAGAAGACACTCAAACATGAAAAGACATCTCATACTTAATGGATTGGCAGAATTAATATAGTGAAAATGGCTACCCATCCAAACTGATCTACAAAGTCAATGTACTCGCCACCAAAATTCCAACAACAATCTTCATAGAAATAGGAAACCAAATAATAACATTCACCTGGAAGCACACAAATATCCAAATAGGCACAACAATCCAGAGAGAAAAATAATAATGCTGGTGGTATCATTATACCTGATCTCACATATTCCTCAAAGCCATGGCAATGGAACCAGCACACTAACAATCACATAGCTGAATAGAAAAGGACTCAGAATTAAGCCATAGAGAGACAAACATCTTAATTTTAACAAAGCTTTCAGGAACTTATGTTGGAGAAAAGACAGTCTTTTGAACAAATGATTCTGGGAAAACTGGACATCCACATGTAAACAAAACTTGATTCCTATCTCTCATGCCAAACAAAAGCCAATTCAAAATGGATTGAGTCCCTAATTCATGACCTGAAACCCTGAAACTGTTAGAAGAAAACTTAGTGAAAATACTTCAAGATACAGGATTAGGGAAACATCTACCCCATGTATGTCCCAGACTCCACACCTTATTGAGGAGTCATTGGCAGTAGATATTCACTGGGGGAGGAAGAACCATCCTCTTTTAAGGATATGGCCACTGGTCGTTTTCCCATATACCTATGGATGGCCCATATGACACACATGAGCAGCACTAACTGGATTTAATGGGTTATCAAGAAAGAAAAAAAGAAATGAAGTGGGGACGGGGGTGCTGGAAGAATATGGAGAAATTTGAAAATGATCATTTTAATTGTATATGTGCATGAAATCGTCAAAATAAAGAAAAAGATATAGGCATAGGGAAAGACTTTCTGAAAAGGACTCTAACAGTTCAGGAAATAATTCTAAGAATTGACAAATGGGACTGTGTGAAATTAAAAAGGCTCTGCACAGAATAAACACACTGAGTGAGGAAATGGCTGACAGAAAGGGAAAATATCTTTCATAGATATTATGATAGGGTTCATATCTAAAAATGAATAAAGCACTTTAAAAACCTAAATACCAAAAATCCAAACAGTAAAGGCTAATGAAATGAATAGACAGGCCAAAGATAAAGTACAAATAGAAAATAAACATGAGACTGTTCAAAATCAGGTATGGCGATGAGTACCTTCAATCTGAGCACTTAGGAGTTTGAGGTCAGCCTGGTCTGCATAGTGAGTTTCAGGCCAGCCAGGGCTACATACTGAGACTCTGTCTCAAAAACAAAATAGAACAACAAAAATATCAGAGAAATGCTAATTAAAAGTATGCTGAGATTCTGTCTCATCTTACTTAGCATGCCTATCATAAAGAAAAATGCTGTGGATGATTTGAGGGAAAGGAAACCCTTACACACCGCTTGTAGGAACGTAAATTAGTCCAGTCATTATGGAAATCAGGATGGAGACCTCTTGAGAACTTAAAAATAGAATTAACATATATAGAATTAATACAGCCAGTGTTCCACTTCTAGGTATTTACCCAAAGGACTGTAAATCAGCATACTACTGAGGTGCTTACACATCCATGCTAACCGCAGCACTATTCACAATAACCAAGTCATGGAATTAGTTTAGGTGTCCATCAATAGAAGAATGGGTTAAAAACCTGTAGTAGGTGTATTCAAGGATGTTTTATCAGCCATAAATAAATTAAGGGATGGAATTGTATCATTTCTTTGAAAAAGGATATAATTTTTGACAATCAAGTCAAGTGAAATGTCATGTCTCAAAAGAGACAAATAGAATGTTTTCCCATATTTAGGAATCCTAGATGTTACAAAAGGAAGAAGACTCGTATGAGGTGAGGGGGCAGGGAGAACGAGTAAGATGTAGTTAACTGTGTTCAAAGTACACAACACACTTAAAATGAATTGTCTTTATGAAAACTAGCACTATATACAATGAATATATGTCAATAAAAATAAATAGACCAATAAAGGAAGGGCAGGGGACAGGCGAAAGGAAAAGACAAAGGGAAGAAGGGAGTGTGACAGGTACTATTGGTTGTCAACTTAAAATCTAGAAGTAGCCCAAAGACAAGAGTCTCAGCATGCCTGTGAAGGATGATTTAGATTAGGTTAATTGAGGTAGGAAGACCTACCTTATCTGTGGCCAGCACTATGCAGTAAGCTTGGGTCCTGGACTGAATTAAATTGAGAAAGCAAAGCTGACCACCAGCATTCACCTGTGTCTCCTAACGATGGGTTCAGTGTGAGCAGCTGCTTTGAGCTCCTGCTGCTAAGACTTCTCTCTCTGCTATGATGGACTGTACTCTCAAACTGTAAGCCCAAATAAACCCTTTGACTCTTAAGTTCCCTTTGTCAGAGTATTCTATCTTACCAACCGGAAAAGTAACGGATACAGGGAAGGAGGACTGGAGGAAGAAGACTGGGAGGGAGCACTGAAATGAAGGATGCACTGATTCTAGGGACAACATCCTGAACCTTCAGAATTAGGTGAAAGAAGTCAGTCCCCACCACCCGCCTATACTAAAATACCATTAATACGAAATGTCTTGAGTTGGGAAATCTTCAGAGATAGATAGAATGGAGGCTAAGAAGAGATGGGATCACGGCTGCATATAAGATGTAACCAATGGGCACGGTATTTATTTTGAGGGTGTTGAAAATGTCTTAAAACAGAATGTTCTGTGGTGGTAGTTACATAATTTTGTGAATGTGCTGAAACAAATTCAATTGTCTGCTTGAAATGGGTGAATTATATAGAATATAAATCAAATCCCAGTACAACCGTTTAAAAAGTAATTAGGAGACAAGCAAGAAAATGCTTTTTACAAACATTCTCACTGGCAAAGAGGATAATAACACAAGGAAAACCCCCTCCACAAAATTCAACTGTCCTGATTCAAAAAGAAATTTGAAAAGGAAACTGCTGAGGGTAAAGAAATTTTACAAATATTTGAAAGCTCTTTTGCTTTAAATTACAAGCGTGGATTATTATAAAAATATAATCAGAAAGAAATAGTTCAGTAACTATAATCCTAAAAGTTCGATTAATAAGAAAGCATTGGGTCATGTATTTCAATTGGCAGTCTGTTCTTTGCTTGCTTAATAGCATCTAAAATAAAGTGGCTCTTAAGTGTTGGTATGTTGATGTGATAGCATACACAGCACTTGAGTCTCAGCTAGGGGAGCTGATTTTTCTAGCCAAAGATTAGCTATAAAATATTGGGTACACTTTGCCTTTTCCAGTTCCAAGCTTTCTTGTTTTTATGATGGGTTTATTTCTTAAAAACAAAACAAAACTTTGTTCTCTTTAAAAATGTGCTTGAGCATATTGCCTGCATGTATGGAAGTGCTCCTGGGTCATGCAATGCTCACAGAGGTCAGAAGAGAGCATCAGATCCTCTGGTACTGTAGTTATGGATGGTTGTTAGCCACTATGTGGGTGCTGTGAATCAAACCCAGGTCCTCTGCAAGAGCAGCCAATGCTCTTAACTGCTGAGCCAATTCTCCAGCACTATAGGTTTGTTTCTATGGATCTCCTTGGCACTGAGGTGTTCTACTTACAATTTGAATTTTTATTCATGTTTGATAGGAAGTTTATCATTCATAAGTACCTATACCAGACCACAGGCTTGAAAAATTAAAAAAAAAAATTAGCTATCTACATTTATCTTCCTCTCAAAGGATTGTGCCAAAAGAGAAAGGTGAAAGAATTTCTTCCACTTTTCCCACTGGTTATCTGTGGAGTTTCATTTCTGAATCATCTTAGCATCCTGGATCCCCTAGAGACATGAGAATGAATGGAATAACACACTAAGAAGGGAAACTCTGGGCTTGAGGTCAAATGTGTTCGCCACGGCAGCCAACTGCTTGGGCGTCAGCACCGGTCCTAGGCAAGTGACCGTTCAGACAGCAGATACTTCCATGATGATCTGTGTGCCAGGCAGCAACCAGACCATCTAAAGTCACTACCACAGAGCCAACTCACACAGACACAGATCTTTCAGAAAGAGAAGAAGCACAGCAAATAGAGTGACCACTTCTAAGAACCATCAGAGAAGTGAATTTTGAAAGTAGATTTGAAAATTCCTTTTTGATTTTAGTCTTCATACATAGTTTTTATTTATTTTTTATTTTTAAAATTTTATTTATTATTTTCATTTTATGTGTATGCGTGCATTTCCTGCATGTAGGTAAGTGGACCCATGTCATGCAATGCCTGCAGAGGTCAGAAGAGGCTGTCGGATCCCCTGGGACTGGAGTTATGAACAGTTGTTAGCTACCACTTGGGTGCTGGGATTCCAACCCCGGTCTTCTGCAAGAACTACGAGTGTTCTTAACCACTGAGCCATCTCTCCGCCCCCATACATAGTCTTTTTAAGATGAAAAGACCTATATTTCTGTTCTTGGTTTTCAAAATAAGTGAGAAGCTTGAAATGTCCAAATATACAATGCTGTGGAAATGGTTAGCAATATTTTCAATAGCCACACAATAAAACAGCATACACACTAAAATATTTGCAAAAGTTTTGCAATATTTTGGGAAAAAAAGTTGAATATAAAATCTAATGTGAAAATTAGAAAAATTATATCTATATTCTTCATTATTAAGAAATGGGTTTTGGGGGATGGAGAGATAGCTCAGCAGTTAAGAACACTGACTGTTCTGCAGAAGACCCAGGTTTGAATCCCAGCACCCACATGGTACCTAACAACTGTCCGTAACTCCAGTTCCAGGGGATCCGACAGCCTCTTCTGTCCTCTGTGGGCAT
>NW_008338996.1:6731011-6737625 GCF_000622305.1 Nannospalax galili | reverse complement strand
ATAAATAAATAAATAAATAAATAAATAAATAGTGTATTAAAAAAATTAAAAGAAAAGAAAAAGAAATGGGTTTTGACTGTGAAGGAAATATGGCAAAATTATGACCACCTTAAGCTGGTATAGTTCTGAGTAATTTGTGTTACTGAATTCATATTCTAAAAGAAATGTGATATCATCTTATGTCATAAAACTAATTTAATGACTTTTTGAACATTTTTCTTACTCTAAAGGATAAAACATACTCATCATAGAAACTCGAGGGAGAAATGAAAACTATGAATATGCCATATTATACACACAAGAAACAGAGGGACACGTAAGAATACAAGAGCATGGCAGAGAAGACTCAAGTAGCCATTTTTGTTTAAATGCACACACACACACACACACACTTTTGCTTGGGCATATATGCATGTATGGAAGGAAGGGATGGAAGAGGAAGGAAGGAAGGAAGGAAGGAAGGAAGGAAGGAAGGAAGGAAGGAAGGAAGGAAGAAAGGAAGGAAGGAAGGTGACACTTTCCCTGACTGTTTTTGGATTTTATTTTTATTTATTTATTTTTATTTATTTATTTATTTATTCATTTATGTGTGTATACACCTGCATGCCACAGCACATGTGTGGAGGTCAGAGGACAACTTGTGACTTGTAGGAGTCTGTTCTCTCCTTCCACTACATCAGTTCTAGGAATCAAACTCAGATCGTCAGGCACGGCAACAAGCACCTTTATCACCTGAGCCATCTCACTAGTCCCTGGTTTATTTTTCAAAATTCTGGCTTCTAGTCTGGTGAGCTCCAACTCACAGTGATCTTAGATTCCTGGCCCTATATTTGAGGTAAAAGAACAACAACAAAAACAAACTGTGATAGTATATTTTAAATATAAATATTACTATTCAAAGTTTAATGAAATGGGAAGGGTCTCTAAGCACCATTATCTATAATATGGATTAATTAATCCTGTCACTTCAACTGAGTAAATTGCTTTATTCCAAGTGAAGCCAGACATGGTTGAGCAGGACCTTCGACTTATCTTCACATAAGTAGAACTGGTAAAAGAAAGGAGCCAGGAGCTCCTCCCAAGCCCATGGGACCCCTGAGGAACTGATCCTCAAATGACCTTAAGTGTAAAAATAAATTGATTTATTTGGGACAACTGTATGGTCTTAAACACCCAAAAGGAAAGTATACTGACTTCATCAGTATATTTCTTTAAGAGTACAAGGGTTTACACCTCCCAGACATTAGGCTTAAATCCATATAAAAAGTTATATAGACAATTATTTTTCATTGACGATTTTGTTCCTAACCACAAAGTGTTGCTCAGATGTAAGACTTCAAATCTTGGTCTGAAATACTATAGTGCCAACCTGTAGCTAAGGGAGACAACCAGCTATTGTTCTAAAATGATGGATAAATTTGTTTCCTCCCCCTATCTAGAAGCCTTTGAGAGGGAACTGACACTGATTGTAACCACTCCAACAGCTACCAAAACGCCTGAAAGCAAATCCTGAATCCATCTCTCTAGAGTCCAGCCTTAGAAGGAAAAAGAAAAATGAGAAGGAACCCAACAGAGGGATGCTTTTGGAAGCCCTTGTCAAGAAATTCCAATGGACTCTCATATGAACATTTGAAAATTTCCCTGTTCTGACTTTTTTCTAGTTCCCTGTCTAGAACTTGTAATGCTAAGTACTCTTGCCTTTACTTCTCCTTCACAAAAATTTAAAAAAAAAAAAAAAAGAGTTATGCAATTTGGGAGTCTTCTAGATAGATCCACTGAAGGGGTGTCCCGATTGCCTCACCCTGCATCCCCGTTTAGCATGGAAGAAGCCAGAGCAGTCCGTGTCCTGATTCCCTATTGGCAATTTGGGTAACCTCTTCAGAGGATGGTGTGATAAGAATAGGAAGTAGGAACTGGCTAGGCAGTTAGGATAAAAAGACCCCCAAAGAAATGTAGCCAGTTTCTTGGTTAAAAGTCATGATGTCCTGGGGTCTCTTAGCAACATACTTCGTTCCAAAGGCCAAAAATGTCTAAAGTATTTGGGAGCTTTTATCTAATCCTTAAAAGATTTTAGAGTTACCTCTTCAGAGGGGGAAATGTTAGAGTAGCAAAAAGCCCTATAAAAAAAAAAAAGCTGGGCGTGGTGGCACACACCTTTAACCCTAGCACTCGGGAGGCAGAGGTAGGTGGATCTCTGTGGCATGGATTTGATCAAAACATCTTATATGCATGTATGAAATTCTCAATATATTGTTAATTTCAAAAAACAAGAGAGGGAGGGAGAGAGGGAGGGAGGGAGGAAGGGGAAAAATAAAATAAAATCCAAAAACAAGTCACCTCAAAAAAAAATCAGGCCAATCATGTTAATAAATTGAATGCTTTTGGTCAAAGATCAGTATCCTATGTCAGAAAAATAAAAAGTAAGTTCAATGTTAACTTTAAAAGCAACTTCTCAAAAAGACACTTCTCAAAAGAAGAAATAAAAAATGAGCAGTAAAATTTGTGAAAAAATGTTCAGCATCCTTAGCTCTCAAGGAAACACACACATCAAAAGTACACTGATAACACATCTCAATCAAAATGGCTACTGTAAAACAATAATAATATCATAATAACAAATGCTGGTAGAGATGTAGAAAAAAGAAGACCCTTACATACCACCAAGGAGAATGTAAATTAGTATAACTACTGAAGAACAAATTTTCTTTAAAAACTAAAACGAGAGCTACCTTATGATCCACCTATACAATTTCCATTTCCATATATACAATTTTTCAGGTATACAATTTCCATATATATATATATATGAAGTCAGAATATGTAACAGATATCTTTTAAATTTTTATTACAACTAATTCACATATTTACAGTGTGTGTGTGTGTGTGTGTGTGTGTGTCACACACATGTGGAGATCAGAGGACAATGTGTAGAAGTCCATTCCCTCCTCCTACCATGTGTGTTCCAGGGATTGAATTTAGGTCACCAGGCTTGGTGCAGGTTCCTTTACCCACTGAACCATATCTCATATTTCATAAGAGATATTTTATACCCATATTTATTATAGCATGCATCACAGTAGCCAGGCTGTGGAAGAAGACTAGATGCTGATCAACAGAAAAATAGAGAAAACACACATACACACACACACACACACATTTTTCAACAATAGGAAAAAATAAAATTGTGCCATTTTCATGAAAATGGAGAGAACTAGAGGCCATGATGTTAAGTGAAATAAGGCACACACAGAAAGGCAATATCCTATGTTTTCACTTATATGTGGAAGTTAGAATTTAAAATACAGACAACCTGCAAGGAATAACAGTACCCTTAAAAAAAAAGGTAAAGGGAAATGGGAGGAGGAAAAAGAGAACAGGACAGAGAGAGTAACTGGGGGAGTACCAAACCACAAAAGACAATGTCTCTCTCTATATATGGAAATGTGACCATGATACCCATTCATATGAGCAATTAACATGCATTAGTAATAATAATTTTAAAAGCACCTGCAAAAGTGTGAACAAAGCTAAGTTATAAGTTCTGGGATATATAGATAACTTTTTTAATAATTTAAGATTATCAAGAATCCCAGTCATCAAAGTGTTGTATTAAAGCCTGTAGTCCCAGCACTTGGGAGGCAGAGGCGGGCGGATCTCTGTGAGTTCAAGGCCAGCCTGGTCTACATAGTGAGTTCCAGGACATCTGGGGCTACAGGGAGACCCTATCTCAAAAAGACAAAAAAAAAAAAAGAAGAAAAAGAAAAAAACTATTGGTTTTGAAATAACTAATTATCATCTTTTGAATCACTCTGTCCAAAGAATGGCCATATAGCATGTAGACTGAACCAAAAGTAGTATGTTGAGTCTATTTTAACTTTTAAATTAGCTCTATTAGAGAACCACTATAAAAAGCATCTGAAAAGTTTTTTTCTGATGATAAAAAATATGGAAAGGAAATGAGAGATCTCTTTATATTCAGGGCATAAAGGTACCTAATACACTCATCCACTGATTTTCAAACATTCCCACTTAAAGAGCTAGCTCAAACTGGTTAAACATAGGAGTTCTACATGATAGGACAACTTGCTCCTCCCTAACCTATCTTGCTTCATAGGTTCTTTTACAGTTATGTTCCCTTAAGACAATACCTTCTCTTTTCCTCATCCTACTTCCAGTGTCCTCTCTTGAAAAGTTGCTCTCATCCACAGATGGTCAATATTAGGTCAATTTTGTTTTCTTTTCATGTGATTTTGGAGCTGATAGAAGCTTCTCAGCTTTTTGCTAGGATCTGCTGACATATCTGCTGACCTCAAAACTATCTGTGACGTTGAGATGGTGCTTTTTAAGCCTCCTTTGTTGTCTTATGCACAAGAACTGATGAGGATGAGGAGGTCAGACCTTCTGTCTGTCCCATACAAAGCCAACATGAGCTGAAAAAGATGAGTAAACCCTGCAAATGTCCCCCATTAGAACATGACATAGCCCAGTTGCAACAAAGAGAACAGAGGATGAGCTAGCAATGTCCAAATTCCCTGAAGAAGCTCTTGGGAGGAGATTTCCAAAAGGACCTCATTTTCAGATTAAGGAGGATGCTCTCAAAACTCTCCAGGGGCAGTTATGGCTGACATTCTAGTATGCTATGATGATTCAACCCTGAAATCTGCACTGAGACAGTCATACTAAGGAACAAGCTGTATCTGGGGAGAAGTGAGATATCTGAATGAAAAATAGAGTGTCCCTAGATAGATGGGGAGAGGGGACAGTAGTGACCCAAAGCCCTCTACACATAATTAAGTGACTCACCTTGTGGCAACATCCCTCACTCTACTGCCCCCAAATCCTGGCATTGGAAGTCTTCATTGACAAAGGACATGTGTGCCTTAGACCTGATAGTGGTAGGCCTTTCCCTGAAATGGTCCCTCTTTTTTTTTTTACTTCTAAGTTTTTCAATAAATTTGCTATATATATACACATCCCAGAAGAAGAAAGGGAGACTTAATTCCTCTATTTACACAGATTTCCTGTGATTTTGAAAGTTCTATTACATTCTTGTCAGTTACACAGTTTTAATTCATGGGTTATTTAGTAGGTTGGTTCTTGGGGATATACGAACTTTGTACTAGAACACAGTAGGGGCATGTAGACCTCCTACTTCTGACACCAAAGGTCACCATTTGGATTAGGTTCTGGGGGCCAGGTTTTCAGACCACAGCAGCAAACACAGGAACAATTTTCCGGGAGCCAAATCAATGGGAAACATGGAGAAGAAGATAAACTGGAAGACATTTTTGTGGCTGTTTTAAGGATATAAAAACTCATGAAGCATAAAAAGACCTCAGAGGGATTCCCTCACTTTCCCAGCTGCAGAAACATTCCCTTAGTGTGTTTTTGAACTGGGAGCCAGGAGACCCTGGGTGAGAATGTCTGTGGCCAGCTTCTAGTCCAGGTACTCACTCTCTGTCTGCTGTAGTAAACATGGATAGGCCCTGCTCCTCCACAGTCTCCAAGACAGTTCCTTCTAGCTTTGTAGCAATGTTCTTGGACTGCACCAGCAGCTCCTGGCTCAAGGTTAGGCCAAGCGCCCAGATGGGCCAACTCACAGCCAGGGATGCCAGACCTGGCACAGGGGCCGCCTGCCTGGGGCCATGGGCTATCCTCAAGAAAACAGAGTTTGAGAGAGCCTGGAGTCATAGCCTTAGCTGAGACAGAGCCAATGGGTTTCTGTAATTAGACTTGGTCCTGAAATGATTGTGCAAGTGCTGCAAAGATGTATATGGAAAATGTTGCTTGAAAAGTTGGAGAATGAACTGTGGATTGAAGTCTTCATATGAGTCCCTCATTCTAAGCTCAGTGCCTCTTTTGGGAATACCCCAATTCCTTTTCTCTACTTTAAAATTAGTTATCCTTAAGACATTTAAGTGCAATAAGATCCACCTTCAAAAACCCTATGCACGCACCCTACATGAAGGTAGATAAGAAGGAGGTTAACAAACTGCAGCCCCTAAATGCTCAGCCATCACCAATTCCATTGCACAAATTGCCATCTTCTTGGTTTACTCATAGATCCCTTAACTTCTCAAAGAAACTTACTAGAAAACCATGATTTAAGGAGATTTATAAACAAAAGCAGTATTTCTTGAAATCCAATTTTCAAATTTCCAATTTTGTAGCATGGGAAAAAATTTAAGTAAATTCATACATAATCCATATCAGAATGTATTCAACAGCATTCTCTGACTACAGGATGTGGGCAAGCTCTTTTTCTAAGCATCAGAAATTAAGAGACAGAGAAGACATGATTCAGGCAGCAAAGAAAATCTTGCTGCTGAGTGGCTTTAGGGAAATCATTTACACCGCTGTGAGTGTCTGCTGCTTTGTAACTTTATGAACTAATCAAAAAGTGCTGCTCAGATGTAAGACTTCAAATCTTGGTCTGTAGTGCCCACCTCTAGCTAAGGGAGGCAACCAGCTATTGTTCTAAAATGATGGATAAATTTGTTTTCTCCCCCTATCCAGAAGCCTTTAAGAGGGAACTGACATTTATTCTAGCCACTCCAACAGCTATCAAAGTGCCTGAAAACAAATCCTGAGTCCATCACTCTCGAGTCCAGCCT
>NW_008338996.1:6715017-6730703 GCF_000622305.1 Nannospalax galili | reverse complement strand
GTAAAAAGACCCCAAAGAAAAGCAGCCAGTTTCTTGGCTAAAAGTCCTTGGGCCTCATAGCAACATACTCTGTTCCAAAGGCCTAAAATTTCCAAAGACTTTGGGAACTCTTATCTAATCCTTAAAAGATTTTAGGGTTACCTCTCCAGAGGGGGGAATGTTAGAGTAGCCAAAAGCCCCATAAAAATAAATAAATCAATCAAAGAAGGAATACATGAAGTTATCAGAAAAAAGTGATGGGGATATATGGGAGGAGTTGGAGGGGAGGGAGTGGGCATGGATTTGATCAATACAACAAAACATCTTATATGCATGTATGAAATTCTCAATAAATTATTTTTTAAAAATTGGGAGTCAGGATAGAAAAATGGCTCAGCAGTTAAGAGCACTGGCTGCTCTTGCAGAGGACCCAGGTTTTGTTCCCAGCACCCAAATGGCAGCTAACAACCATCTGTAACTCTAGTTCCAGAGAATCTGATGTCCTCTTCTGACCTCTGCAGGCACTGCATGACAGGGATGCACTTACACACAAGCAGGCAATACACTCATACTCAGAAAAGTGCTTGGAGGGGGGCATTATTGATTTTCTGTTTGTTTTCTTGGTTTTGGTTTTCTCTTTTGGTTTATTTTTTATTTTTTCTAAGGGTCTCCCTAGTCTCAGCCTGCGTGGAAGTCACTATATGAACCAGGCTGGCCTCAATCTCACAGAGATCTGCCTGCCTTTGCCTCCCAAGGGCTGGGATTAAAGGCATGTGCCACTGTCCAGAAAATAAAATATTTTTTAAAAAATTTGGAAGTCAGAATCTAGCAGAAATGACACAAATATTTTAATATTCCCATTTGATGTACAATGATATCCTATCATAAATTATATTTATTTCTGACTTCCAAATGTTTACTGCTAGCACACTGCCGAAATTACATCCGATGTTCCTAGAAAAGATCAAGACAGAGTTGGGTATGGTGGGGCAAGCCTTTAATCCTAGCACTCAGGAAGCAGATCTCGGTGAGATTGTAGCCAGCCTGGCCTATGTAAGTTCCAGTACAGCGGGGGCTACAGGGAGACCCTGTGTCAAAAACTAAAACAAAACAAATGCAGCAAAAGGTCAAGAGAGGGAAAGGAAATTGTTCTCATTTCTGAAAGGAAGAAACTGAGTCAGATTAAATCTATTTCTTTTTTCTGATGGCAATAGGGCTTAAACCTAGACCCTTTCACATGCCAGGCCAGTGCTCTGCCCAAGAGCTATGTCTCTAGCTTATGAGTCACAGATACATTAGCTTGCTTGCCGAAGATCAGACAACTAATAAGCAGCAGAGCTTGGATGTCTCCGTGAGTCAGGGCTTTTGGTCTTTAGCTGTATGCTTTCTATTTTAGTTGAGTAATACATTGAGGTGAGGAACAAAGTGGATCTGAATTCTGACCTAGAAGGGTAAAAATGGACTAATTCAGAGAACTACAGAAGAGAGAAAATTGATAAAATCATTATTTTGTATGTGTTTATGTGGGTGTGAATGTACATGTTGTGTGTGTGTGTGTGTGTGTGTGTATGTATGTGTGTGTGGAGGTGCCACATGGATTGTGTTCCACCTTAATTTTTTGAGAATGAACTTTTTTTGTCTTTTTTAAAGACAGGGTTTCCCTGTAGCCCCAGCTGGCCTAGAACTTGCTATGGAGACGAGGCTGGCCTCTATCTCACAGAAATCCTCCTACCTCTGCCTCCTGAGTACTGGGACTAAAGGTTTGCACTACCATGCTCAGCAAGACTGAACATTTTTTGTCACTGATCTTGATTCAGCTAGGCTGTCTGGAAGGTGAGCTCCAGAGTTGCACCTGTCTCTGCCTCAACACTGGGATTACAGGTACATGCTGTAGTGCCCAGCTTTTTAACTTGAACACCCAGCTTTTTTACTGGGATCCAAACCCAGATCCTCATGCTTATGCAGTAAGCACTTTATAAACTAAACCAGCTCCGAGGGCCCCAAACTGACATTTATTGAGCCTGTATTATAATTTCAAAAAAACACAGTTCTTCCATTTTGGAACCTTACAATAGAACGAGGTAGACAGGCATGTAAAGAGGTAAATAGCATCTAAGGTGGTGAGTTCTATGCCGGAAATATACTTTAGAAGCTTGTTTAATTGGTATTACAACCAGCTCTTCCCACCCCTTATAACACACACACACACACACACACACACACACACACACACACACAGAGTTTGCAGCTCTAAGGAAAATGAGGTTAAGAATGCCTAAGTTACTAGCCCCTGGCCATGCAACTAACACATGGAAGGAATAAGTACTGAATTTTGTTACAAATCTCTTGCTTTCTGTGTTTGGCACAGTGGTTCCCAGCTTCTAGAGAGTGTCTACAGGCATGCATCTCGAGGTGGTGAGACTAATATGGTTTTATTTGTTGTATTTATATGGTGTGATATTTATGTAGATGCTTTCATCTGGGAGATGTGAGGTATTTTCTAAACAGGTTTTGACTATTTTCTTTCTCCCCTTCCACTCCTCCACCTGAGTCCTTGGGAACCAATGAAGTTGCCAAGAACAGCCAAGGTCACAAGTGTGGACAGGTGTATAGGGATGGTGGTTCCCCACATGTGGACACAGCTGTGTTTGGTGATAACAGCAATAATCTCTTACATTTGTATATCCCTTTGCTATTTACTAAGCTTTTTCATGTCCAGCTTTCATTTGATCCTCATACCCATCATGTGAAATAGGCAGAGGAATGATCAATTTACAGAGGAAAAACGGGAAACTCAGAGAGGTCACCTCACTGGTGTTAGGTCGCATGGCCTGTCATGGAAAAAGAGTGGAGAGTCCAACCCAGGTCTGCTGATTCATTCACATGAAAACAGTGTTTTTCATTGGCTGAGGCTGAGCTTTGGCATCAGGCCAACTTGAGTTTGAACTCTATATTGACTATGTAACGTACCTTCAGGGATATACGCCTAGGGCAGAGAGGTCTTCATCCCTGAAATTCTCCTCTCATCTGTACAGCAGACAAAGTAATATTCCCTCCTCAGTCGGCTGTGAAGAACCCACATGAAGGTTGTGAATAAAGAATTTACAATGTGCTTGAGACACAGGGAACTCTCCAGGAAGTACCTATACAAGAGCCCAACTGTCGTATCTTTCCACAGTAGCAAGGATCTCTGGGAGGAAGGCCTGGAGCTCAGATACGCCTGAGAGGGTCTGTGTGGAGGCAGGTCAGGGTGGAGACTTTTTCTGAGCTGCCACCCAGGCTGAGGTTTGACACCCCATTTCCTCCCCTGTAGGCATTAGCCTCTGTGTGGGATGTATTCTCAAGCAGCCTTTGGCAGCAGCTGTGGGAGGCATGCTCTCCTGACTCACCTCCTTGAGCTCTGCCCACCTGTCTTTGCTCTTGCCTCTGGCAGTCCCACTTTGCCTCAGAGAAGAGCAGCAAACCTGCGTCCTCAGGTGCTCCCCTCTGAGCTCCCCAACCTCAGGATACAGCCAAAGAACTCGTGTTTGTTTTCTAAGCGGAGCCAGCAGTGATTCCCGTAAGGCGCAGCCTGGCTTAATAGGGCTGTGTTTGGGCCTCTCCTCTACGCCAGGCCCTGGCAGAGTCAGGATGCTACTCTCCTGCCTGGGTCTGCCAGGGGCCCTGGCATTTGCTAAAGGTGATTCAAACTCAGGGCCAAGGGGACAGAGATGGTAGAGGCTTGGTTCTGGTTCTGTCCACATGGACTCATTCTGGTCATGTCCCTTCGTAGATTTGGGACTTAGTGCCTTTGTCTCTGCCTTTAAATCAATAATTTTTCTAAATCAATGATTCTTTCCCCTGGTGGTATAAAAGAATCAGCTGAGAGTGCTTAAAACAACTAAAGCCCATGTCACCCTCCCATGAGTTCTCAACAGATTATCTTGTATGGAAGACTACGTAATGTAACTTGATAGAGGCTTTTTAGTAGGTAGGTAAGTGCTGAGATCTCTATGAACTCTGCCATCTGAAGAACCCATGAAAGAGGTAAAGTAGAAGCAAAGAGGTCTAGGAGAAATTCTGATGGGCCTTTGTCTTTATAACATTTTCTAATCATACTGCTTCACTGGACAGTTGGAGGAATTCAGGCATGGAGATAATGACCAAATTCAAAGCCACATAGAGAGCTGCTGATGGTCTGGTGTATAAACTGAGTCTCAAGAATCATATTGTTAATAAGAAAACTTAGGTAAGTAAAAGGTTTCAAAGGAAGAGGAGGACAAAGCAGAAAATAAAGAAGGAAAAGCAAGCCAGACATGGTGGCGCATGCCTTTAATCCCAGCACTCGGGAGGCAGAGGCAGGCGGATCTCTGTGAGTTCAAGGCCAGCCTGGTCTACATAGTGAGTTTCAGGCCAGCTGGGGCTGCAGGGAGACCCTGTCTCCAAGAGGCCCCCCCCCCCAGAGTTCAAGGCCAGCCTGGTCTACATAGTGAGTTTCAGGCCAGATGGGGCTGCAGGGAGACCCTGTCTCCAAGAGACCCCCCCCAAAAAGTCAACCATAAAGGGGCAAGCATAGGAAAGTAAGAAGAGGAGAGAAGGGAGGGGGAGGGGAAAGTAGAGAGAAAAGGGGAGCTGAAGCCTCGACACGGGCATGAGCCGCCTGGATCGTTCCCTGGGAGACAGGCAGCACAGAGCCACACTTGGCTGGCTGTACAGTCCATTTCCAGCAAATACAGGCAGGCAAAAGCTTCCATCCCAGCTAGGGCCTCAAGCCCGGGGCTGAAGCTGCGCCTGCGAGGAGTCGTCTGACTCACAGCTGCTGCTTCCTCACCCTGTGTCCAGCCTCTTGCTCAATCCCTGCGGCAGGCGGGACGAATGCCCTTTTGCAAGATGACTCCCACAGCGAGGGCCCATAATCTTTGCAGAGAATTCTGGTTAGGGGTAGAAACAAGGTCAGGATACCCCATAATCATGCCATGTTGAATAGCTGAGTAATTCCTAAAGAGGAGTGCTCTTTCCTGCCTTCAGGCTTCTGTTTGATGCCCATTTCTACCTGAATCTCTTCCCCAGCATGACCCTGGAAGTGCCCCACACCTGGCCCTATAGTATCTCTATCATCATTCTTCCCCAGCTTTTATACCATCCGTTGGACCATTTACTTGCCCAAATGTGAATAGAGCCTTCCTACCTCCTCACCTTGGTTCATGATGTGGATAATTCTGTCCAACTGGACCTACAGGCACACACACACACACACACACACACACACACACACACTCACTCACTCACTCACTCACTCAAACACCATACAGAATTTTCTTATTTTAATCCCATTACTTCCTATCGAACTCTGCAGACCACCAAGGCCAATATTATTCCCCTCTTCCCTCCTCTTCCTCCTTCTCTTCTTCCTCCTCCTCTTCCTCTTCCTCCTCATCTTCCTCCCCCCTTTTTTGTTCTTCTTCTCTATTTCCATAATTTCCCATTGTGTCCTCCAGAAAAAACCCCCACAACTTAGTATTGTTTATCTCAGATCACAAAATTGAAAGTTCCTACATGATCAGCTTCACATCCAGATAAGGTCTCAGACAGACTAGTCTCGATCTCAGTTCTACAACTGTTATCTGTCTGCTCTGAGGCATCCTTGTCCACAATACAAGGATGTCAATTTTCTGTCTCCTTGGGTAGTTGTGGTTACCAGCAGAGGTGGTGAGGAGCACCAGGAATATAGTCTGTCTCCTCTGCTTCCACAGCTTTAAAAAGTATCCTGTTCTGGTCCTGGCCTGCAGGGGTCTTTAGGAATATGGCTTATATTACTCAACAGGAGCTCACTGACTTTCTGAAAGTGTAATGGATGGGGTGATATTGCAGAATGAATGACGGGACCGTAATGAACCCTGCGATGCTGCAGCGCAAAGTATTCAGTGGTAAAGAAATCCAGGTTGGCAAACAAGGCAACACACCTACCTGAGGCCTTGTTCCCTCCATCCAACAGCCTTAGCTTTGACAAATGAAGAAAAAAGTCTTAGCTAATAGAAGGTAAGGTGGGCTAGAACTAAGGCTCTTTTGACCTCCAAGGTACCTGGTCTTGCTACAAGGCTCTGCCGCTTTCTAGCAAAAGAAGCAGTCTTGGACTCCATATGAATAGATGACACTCTTATAGCACAGGATAGCACTCATGTGCCTGTGTGCTTCAAGGGAGAGAAGTGTACAGGGAAATACTGTCTACTCTTCTCACAAAATGAAATTGTGGAGCCAGGAAAAAAAAACAATTGGGGCATTCAAAGGCCCTAGGAGCCCTTAAAGGACATAGTTACTTGGTTTCATCATCTCAAGGAGATTCTTACTCAAAGATTATTGTACGAATCATCTATGGGGGCAGGAGAGATGGCACCATGGTTAAGCACACTAACTGCTCTTGCAGAGGACGTGAGTTCAATTCCCAGCACCCTCATGGTGGCTAACAACTGTCCATAGCTCCAGTTCCAGGGACCTGATGCTCGTTTCTGATCTCTATAGGTATTGTACAACACGGGATGCAACGCCCTCTTCTGACCTCCATGGGTATTGTACCACATAGTACCACACAGGTGTATCTACATACATGCAGGCAATACACTCATACACATAAAATAAAAAAGATAAATAAAATATTTTAAAAATTTATAAGACTCATCTGGAGCCAGATGTAGTGTTTCATGTCCCTGCAGTCCTACCAGAAGAACTGCTAGTTTGAGACCAGCCTGGGCTACATAGTAAGTACCAGGTCAGCTCAGGCAAATCAGAGGGGAAGGGCGGATTTCCTGGGGAAAGCCTATAAAATAAATATTCTCAGAAATTCTGATTCAATAATTTTAGGCCAGCCGAGTCATCTGCATTATTAACACACTCTCCCTGATGCTACTGATATAAATGGAACACACATTTCCGAACAGTTTGGTGCCTTGCATCATTGATCTAAATTGGCTTTCTTTCCTCCCAACCTACCCTGCCCCTCCCTTGAAATCATCTTCTACTGGAAACACAGAGTAAATCAATTAGTATATCACCTCCCCCTTTCCTCTACCATCACCCATAATTTCCTCTTGTTCTGTTTCATATAGCTCTTCATTTAGGGGAAGGCTGTCCCTTGCCTTTCATGAGACTAGTTCATGCCCGCGAGCTCTAGATCTTTGAAGTTGCCTGCTTCCTTGCTCCTTTGAGGGGGGCACTTTGTTCTATCAGTTATTCTATTTCCCTTCTTCTGGAATTGTTTCCCCTCTACTCTTCAAATTTGGGGGTGGTCCGAGATCCACAGTTCACCCCTCAGCATATAAATGCACTCAGTCCCTCTCCCGTCTCCTGGAGCAGCTTTCCACACATGCTTACACATGGCAGCACTGTGTTAGGAGTCTGCTTCCCACCACCGGCCCCTGCCTTCAGTGCTGTCATTCGGGCTCCATCTTCATTCCTCCAGAGAGCTCTGTAGTTCACTGGGGCAAGAAAGTCAAGGATGAGAAGGTGAGAAATCAGACTAGAGAGTGAGGGCAGCAACTCCTAATCTCAGATTCTAAGAAAATGAAGAGTTGAGGAAAATTAAAAGAGAGAAAAAGAAGATGATGTCCTAATCAAGTCTGTACTTCTACCCATAAAGGTGTGCTCGATGGAGTTTTGAAAATCCCTGTCATTTGCTTGTCTGCACATATGTGCACACACTATATGTACACACACACACATATATATATACTCTTGATTGTAATAATTTATAACTTTAGAGGAAAGAAAGTATCCAGTAAGACTTTGCTTCTCCCAGTAGCTTACAGAGGCAGAGCTGACACACTGAAGTCTAAGATTCTTCCAGGAGTGAACACGAAGCAGTGTGGATGAAGAAGAGAATTATTATTTCAGTTTCTTCTGCTCCTTTCACAGCTGTCATGTAGAACTGGCATTTTTACTAGGAAAATAGCATTCTGTTTACTTATTTTCTTTTGAGAAATGTCTGTGTGAGGAGCAGTTAGTATTTTACAAATGATTTTATTTAAAGAGAAAATCATTTATTCCTCATAAAGCCACATGAGAAAGGCCAGCAGGTACAGATAAAGGGTCCTGTGAAGCAGGAAGTAAGTAGGCACAGTGCTTACTGAATGAATTTTCCTTCTTTGGTGACTTCTCTACATAGCACCACAGAGTGTCTAGCATGTAAAAGCATCATTTAGAAATGTTCTGGCCCTGTAAACTCATTATTGAGAAACAGAGAGGGAGACTTGCTCATTCTTGCATCTCAAGCCACTGGAGAACTGGGGCTGGTCCCTTGATCCTTTGTTCTCTTTACTGCTCCTGCTGCGAGATGACTCTGTCCTGTGTGCTGTTATTAAAAACCAGCTCAGGAGTCAAGGGGAAAATGAAGCTCTCAAAACCTTGTGTCCTGAATTCAGGTGGTATCCTGTGACCAGGTTTAGGGCCAGTCACTCCCATCCAAGGTATCAAGAGTATGTGAGTGTATCCAATCCCCATAAGACCAGTCAGGGGCTAATGACTTACAGCTTTCTTTGCAAATCTATGAACTTATTATTGTCATGAAGAAAACTGGGAAGTCCACCCATGTAGCACAGTAGGACCCAGCACAGTAAAGATTCAACAGCACCTGAGCTCAGAGAATGGGATCAGGTAAGGCCAACAGAATGAAAAGCTTCCCATAGCTGATATCTTAGGAGATGTCTAAGGCAGGTTCAAGCAAAAGCAAACCTCTTAGGGAACAGCCCCAACCCCCACCTCTTCTTTGAGAGATATTCTGTATGATCTTGCAAACATGCCAACACAGAGGCCAGAAAGTCTACCTATGACTCTAAAACAAGACTGATCAATACCCAGCCTGACCTCACTTCATTTAAGTTCCAAAATTAAAAATAAATAAAAAGATGCAGTTTTAGAAGTGGCCCTGGGTGAGGGACGAAGTCCAGGGAGCAGTTGGAACAGTAGCCAGTGTCTTCCCCTTCCCTCTTTACCTCTGATCCTCAACTTCTTACCATTACCCTTATTCTATAGTTTTTATGCAACAGTTATGTGTCCAGACTATGTAATGAAGTAGAAAACATGTGTTAGAAAAGTGTATTGGATTCAAAATGCTCCTAAGCATATAGCTTTGAAATGCAGTGGGGAGTGGAATACTGGCTTTGGAATCAGGAAGGCTTAAGCTTAAGTCAAAGTTTTGCCCTAGTCCCTTCTCAGGCTGGGGTGACATGGGCAAAGTATTTAGCTGCATCTCTGCTTCTCCACATGGAACAGCATCTACCTAGCACAGTCCTGGACATACTGTCAGTACTTGACAAATGTTACATCATCTTTTCCTTCTCTTAGAAACCTGGGGTTGTTCAATTTCTTGGCTTTCTCATTTCGAGAAAAATTGAAACTTTAGAAAAGTGTCATGAAAGAACAAGATCATCAGGCTCCAGGTAGATGCACCTCTGGGTAGTTGCTCAAATGTGACATGAATGAATTAATCAATCAACTATTCACAGTCAAAGTTCGGTGTGCTTGTGCCTGAATCATCTTATAATTTAACACAGATTGCTTTATCACATTATTATTGCTGCAATCTGTTCACTGAATTCTGATGTACTTCTTGGTAGTGTAGAAAAGTACAAAGTGGTAAGTAGGGTTGTTGACATCAATACCATAGAGACAGTGGTTTGTTTTTTTCCTGGGCAAAATTCTTCCCTATGAGACTTGCTTATTCAAGGTTAATTGGTCCTTCAAAGAGGTGACTTGGTGTCCTACGCAGCTAGTTAACTTTGTGCCTGCCACACAGTCTATCTAGTCCCTCCACTGTCATAGATCTACTATGTGACAAGGAACCAGTCCCTTCTATTGTAAAAATCTTTATATGGAGTTACATGGTATTTACCATACTGTGGGTAACATCAACATTCAATAATTTAATGCAAATAAGAAACAGAAAATACATCTTAATTTTGTTACAGTTCTTCAAACAGCTTGACTTAATATTGATGGCCTTTGATACTGTGGTACCATTTGTTACCTTCCCTCCTTTATAAGAGAGGTCAGGAGAGTGACAGGGGGATAGGAAGAGATTAATCAGCAGGTTAGCTTGAACAAGAAGTTGCTGTGCCACTGTGCACAGCAGGTTGCTTACAGACAGGACTAACATACTACAGTTTCAAAATTCCAGAAGAAAAGATTTTAAATGTTTTCAACATAGAGAAATGATACTTGGAAAGATTTAAATATGTTTGCTTTGATTTGAAAACAGACACAAAATATACACATAACCAATTGTAACATAATAATCCATTAATATGTATAATTTTAAGTTCCAATGTATCAAAAAAAAAAAAAACAAGAGTGAGCAAGGCTCATGCTTGGAATCTTCCGCCGTAACAAACTCTGCCGAGAATGTTGTAAAATGGTTTTGCTTTCCTTGTATTGATTTTTAGAGTTATCTTCTATTTGTGGCATGTAATCCTGGTTTCCCATTTACCGGTAGTGATATAAATTTTCATTTTGAAATAATTGATTTTAACCAAAATTAAAAAAAATGGAGAAATAAAGAAATCAGTCTTTTAAGAAGAACGTACAAAATTAACAATGTTGTAGGTACGAAGATGTGATGGAGATGTTTGAAAGATCAGTAGGAGAAATCACATCTCAGGGTTTCCCAAGGTCCTTCAAAGAGGAAAAAAGACGAACTGTACTCTTTGAACCCGGAAACTTCCAGTCAAAACATCCTAATGGGGGCAGGGGCACATGAGTTTTGTTTCTGGAAAAACAAATTTGTCTAAAGAGGTACCTGGACACACAGGAGCAGCTTTGGTCTTCAACTTATGTCTACAAGCGAGAAAAGCAGGCTTTACAGATACTCTGGAAAGAGTCAAGTGCCCTTTAACTACAGAGGCCAGAGAAAACAGCACACAGCTGCCCAGAGCCACCCCAGCAAGAGGCCTTGGGATTGCTCTGAGCTCCCCCAGTTGGAGCCTCTCTGCTCTCTGGCCAAGAAGAGAGGCAAGGCCAGCTGCACAGGCGGGCCTACTTGTGCAGGGCTGGGACCACGGAGCCAGAGTGAGTCAGGGACCCAGATGCAGCCCCTTCTGCTGCACTGCCCCCACTCTCAGCTGCAATAAAGCGAAGCTGAAGGTGAAACCAGGACAGCCCGAAACTGCAGAAAATGGGTTTAAGTAGGATTGGGCTGTGCTTTACCCTCCCCACCCAATGCACTTCACCCCTACATCACTTGTGTTCCCCAGGACATCACACCCCACAAGAGACCTGGGTTACAGCCGACTGGGAATGCTACTGGTACTGGGGAGCACTCCAGAGTCTGAGTAGGGGTTTGGGAGGAGGATGAAGTGGAAGAGGGAGAGGGAAAGGAGGAGGAGGAGGAGGAGGAGTACCTCTAGGCAGGGAAGAGGAAAGAAAGGAAGGTAGATTCCTCCGTGTATTTAGCATTCACTGAACAATAAATAGAATAAGCTCGTTTCTTTAAAGGAAGCTAGATAAAGAAAAGGAAATGAAAGAGAAATAAATCAGAATCTTGTGTCTGACAGCCAAATGGCAGGAGCTACGGACTGTAGAAAGAGGAGAGGCCTTAGGGTGGAGGGTGGGTGGAAGAGTGATTAGGATTCAGGATAATTAGCATCTAAGTTTACCGGTTACTTCTGGGATGCACATGTGTAAGTAAGGATACTAACCCATCATTTAGATGTGCCATAAACTCAGCATTGCAGCACCAGACTGGGCCGAAAGGATCTCTGTGCATACATCTAATGATCTGTTCAACAGCACTGTATGAGCCTAGCTCTGGTCTAGGTACTGAGGCTACGTAGTTGTGTGGAATGTGGTAGACACTGTTCCTGTCTTCCAAGTCCTTCTAACATGAAAGAATAAATATGTACAATAAAGCGTGAGGGGAGATCAAAGTTGAGTGTTCAAGTCCCACTTCACTATGATTTTAAGTTTCTGAGAGACTTGGAAAATGGTTCCATCTCTCTCAATGGTGACCAGAGTATGTATGCGTTCAGAGGGCAGGAGGAGGGTTTCTAAATTCTTGTTTTTTAAGCCCCAAGGCTCTTTGGAAGTATCCAGAGGCCCCTGTTAAAAAGGCTTCAATCAGATCTTTAAGTGACCTACTTTTATTGTTATTACTAATTTGCACATTGGGATTTCCTAAGTTGCGTTTAAAAAAGGACTCTGCTGATATAAAGAGAAGAGGCGAAGGTTGACACTGTCTCAATCAGTGATCACTAATAACTCCTTTCAACTTGGCTTTCTAGAACACAGATACTTCCATTCTAATATCTGATGATGCGAGCATCCCTAGATATAACTCATTAACTCTGGGTCATAAGCAAATACATTTGTGATCATACTCACAAGTTGAAGTAATTTTGTACTCACAGTTTTGGTCTTGATTTTGGTTTTGTTGTTGTTGGCTTTATTTGAGGCAGAATCTTGCTATAGGACTCAGGCTTATCTTAAACTCAGTCTCCCTGACAGGATCCTGTGTGCTGAACTTACAGGTATGCACCACTGCCACGTGCCTAGCATCCTCTTCCCATTTTGATTCATTTATTTTTCTGTATGATGTTATTAACATACATACACATATACACATATGCATGCATATATTATATCTATAGTGTATGTAGACTATACACACACATATATGTATATATATGAAGATGTAAATGGAGAGCTATATGAATACATCCACCACTGATTTTAACTTAAAGTCATTAAATTCAGTGATACAGCATCAAAAGGCATAGTATTTTGAGTCTAAATTATTATGACTTCCAAGATATTTCATTTGAAGAATGTTAATTTCTCTGTATCTCTAGCTCTTTTTTTCTATGAAACAGGAGAAAATGAGTCACTTTGCAATATTCATGGTTAGATGAAAGTGTAGAGTTGTAGCACTCAGGATGGTGTGCAGCAATTGAAGTATGTAAGTACTATTTTCCTTGTGTCTTATGCCCCTTCCTAAACATCCAGGCAGGGGAGACACCATTGTCCCCCATGTTTCCTTCTTGCATTGAATTGAAATGGACACTGCTACTTGGAAAGTGTCCTTAAAGAAACCACAGTCAGGAACTGGAGAGATGGCTCAGTGGTTAAGAGCACTGGCTGCTCTTGCAGAGGACCTGGGTTCCTTTCCCACCACCCACATGGCAGCCAACAACCATCCGTAACTCCAGTTCCAGGGAATCCTACACCCTTTTCTGACCACCACAGGCACTGTATGACCCAGGTGCACCTACACACATGCAGGCAGTACACTCATACACACAGAAGTAAAAATGATAATAATAAATATTTTCAAAAGAGAAACCACAGGTGCACAGAAGTGAATGTACTGTAAGTGGGAGGCTCATAGGTTTTTCTTTCATATCCCCACATAAGTCACTCCAGTAATGTGTGGCACTCCACTTAAACAAATAGAAAAAAATTTACACAGTACATAATATTCTGCATTTCCACTTAAAAGCACTGCACTGCTGACATTTTGCAGGGTATTTTCCATACTTGTTTTTTATAAGCATATATGAACAAATGCAACGTTTTCTGTGTCTTTGAGCAACAGGTATAGAAATACTAAAGATAAATAAGTCATTATGACAAACAAGTACACACCTCCCCTTTGTACTTTGGTTCCTCAGCAATGCCATTCTAATACATTTGTCTCAAAACTACCCCTGTTTCAAGCATCTATTATTCAATGTACATTTTTGTAGCTTTGCTTTTGCAGAAACCCATCACAGAGTTGTAAGCTTAGAATCAGAACAATTGTGTATACCCCATTCATCAATCTTTTAATAACAAATGAGACCTGGGAGCCCATTATGCATCAAGAAGACTGAGGGTCAGGGCAGAGATCTTGTCCTCACAGTACTGTCACACTGCAGTTAGCACACAGGGATGTATCATCCTGAGTTCCACATTTACCTGATGCTATCCTAGACCAACTGGAGACCATCGGATAAGATAAAAGTGCAAAGAGTGGTGATGTTAGCAGCTACCAATGTACTAATCAAGACTATGATACATTGCACTTATTCACTGTCTCTGATTTCTTCTATATATCCTCAAACTATAATGGGTCAACCTTATTATTATACTGAAAAGAAAAAAGTAATATGTGATTTCTCTAAGATCATGCAACCAGTGACTGATTAAGCTAATTAGGTTCCCTCTTCCTCTGTTTTTCCAAAAAGCTGAAGGAAGGACATGACCCATTTCTCAGAATCACATAGTCACAGAACAATGAGTTGGTACTGACTGGGCCCAGGAAGCTCAGTTTAGATAGGTGGACTCAAGTAACCGAGGAATATGAGGTCTGAAATATTGTATCTTTCCTCAGAGACTTTCATGCTTGCTTTGAAGTGTCCTCTCTCAGACCACCTAGCTTAACTGATACCTCAGTCTTTATTCTCATCACTCTGTCCTGCTCTACCAGGAATGAGAGGAGACATATGACAGATCCCAGGTCAGCCTGTCTTTACAAGTTACCTAAGGACACAGAAGAAAAGAGCTCATAGAGGAAGTAGGTAAGAAGACCCAACCCTAGCTGAAGAACTATTGGCAACTGATAGCTGCTGGGAGAGAGAGAGAGGGTCAATTTTCTTTAAGGCTGTGACACTAGGTAAGTCAACCAGGCTCCAGTGGACAGATCCACACCGATGGGCATTTGCACACACACACACACACACACACAGACACGTTTATATATAAATATATAAATGATAATAAATATATACTTATAGGGGATCTGAATATGATCAAAATATGCTGCATGAAATCCTCAAAAATTCAATTAAAAAAAAAAAGGAGGAAAGAGCTGAGGCTAAAGCCAAATGCAGAGCCTGACAGCTTGAGTTTGTTTGAACCTCTTTTTCCTCCAGATGCAAAAAGTTAATAATATAACCTAGTATATAAAATTACTGTGGGGATCAAGGAATTGATGTGAAACTGCTTTACAGCCCTTAGTAGATGTTTCATAAAAGTGCTTATTTCAATTCACGTCTTCATTGCTTTAATATTTTTAAAATAAGTGTTTGCTGCCTACCATGAACTAGTCCCTCATTAGAATTTACAACATGCTGGTCAGAAACTCAAGAAAGAGACTCTTCCCTCTTGGTAGCCACCATTTGAGCATTTGGGGATGAAATGAATCATGATCCCAGACTGTCTCACTTTCTCTGTTGACAGCCAATGACAAAAGAGCTTGCCTTCTGGGTGAGACCCACGTCTTTTGGGGATGTTGGAGATCTCCCCCTTCTCTTCTGTCAAGTGCTAAATGTTGCATGTAGTGGAGCTTTGGACTCTACTCTCTGGAGCCCTTGTTTCACTCTAAGTACCTCGCTCCAACTTCATTTCATCCCACAGGCCAATTCAGAGAGCCAGGACTTTGGAAGTCTCATCAGACCAGGTGGACAAGAAAATCATTTAGGGAAAGGAAATTCAAGGAACACATGCTGAGCAGAACCCTACACTAGGCTCATGCGCCTGGTGCTGAGAAACAGCAGATTATGTGTCCAGATTCTTTTACAATGTATATAGCAGCAAATCTCAAAGTGCATGACATGGGTGCACTTACACACACACAGGCAATATACTCTTTCACATAAAATAAAAAAAAATAAATAAAATATTTAAAAAATTACAATACCTTTAATCCCAGCACTCGGGAGGCAGAGGCAGGCAGAGCTCTGTGAGTTCAAGGCCAGCCTGGTCTA
>NW_008338996.1:6669350-6714909 GCF_000622305.1 Nannospalax galili | reverse complement strand
GCAATATACTCTTTCACATAAAATAAAAAAAATAAATAAAATATTTAAAAAATTACAATACAATTGCTCAAAGCTGTACATTTAAGGTAATGTTGGTCATGGTGGCAGAACTGGGATTTGAACTGAGGAGTCAGGGCTGATGGGCTCTAACATTCTAAATCATAGCCATGTTATTATGCTGTCACACCCCCAATGAGGTTAAAAATGTACTCTAAACTCATGACTTTACATATTTGCTTGTGAGATCTGCATCCCCTTGAATGATTCCTTACAAGTCATCCTCCATATATCAGCCCACTGATGTTTGTAAAGTAGAATCTTACCACAACATTAAGTCTTTCCATAAATGCCTACTGAGTGCCTCATGACAGATTTGGGGTTTTTTGGTCACTAGAAAGACAATGATGAATAAACAAAGTCTTATCCCAAATTCACATTATATTTAGAACAAAAAAACAAACGCTTACGCTGACCCAGGGATTCTGTGTCTCTTTTCTCCTCTTCCTCTTCACAATCTTCACCATTTATACCAAACTTCAAATTTTTCTACCAACCAGCTGTGATCCAGCCTCAAGTTCTTAGTATATCAGTGTTCTTATTTGGAGGATTGTTTTTTTCTGCACATTTGTTAGTTTTCTGATGCAAATGATGTGTTTGTCTCACACTGGATGCTAAGTGTTTGATGGCCAGGGCTATGCCCTTACTTGTCAATGTACATCCTTCCAAGCTCTACCAAAATGTGGGGCCCAAGAGGCATCTGATAAGTATTTTTTGAACGGTTGAAGGGGTAAATATTATTTTAGAGACATAAAATTCAAGTGTTAATATTTAAGACTGGAAGAGAGGCAGAGAAGAAAGATAAGAAGTTTCTCAGAGGACATGAATGTGACCTGAACCGCAACATCATGGCCTGTTATCAGAGGAGCAGGGAAGGACATCAGCAGAGCAGAGGAGTTTGCAGGGGCAATAAGGCGAAGCTGTCTTACACGCGGAAAACCAATGCTCTTCTTAAAGAGAGTGTTCCTGCTCCAAACTCACCACACGATCTTGTCTTCCAACAGATCCACCCACTTTCCTTCTTGCCTGTACCTCCCAGTCTAGTACTTAGTTCACTCTGTATTATCTACCTCCCTTACCGTGCTGAAACAATGGTTATAAAGGACTTGTATTTGTCTCCTTGATGCCTATGCTAGGGGCCCTGGTAGAATTTTAAGAAGTGTTTCGTTGACTGGAACAAAATTGAAGTAAAATAGAAATATATGTATCTTAAGGTGAAACCACATGCACTTCTCTTTCTAATATGTCAATTCTCATCTTCCGCTTACTTCCTAAAGTTTAGCCAGATCATCAAGTTCCAGGTTGGAAAAACTCACTCCAAATTTATGAGACAAAGGAGAACACCGAAGAGAAAAAAACAGAAACAGAGAATGACTTTGCGAAAGACACAGACAAAAACGAGACTGAGAAAAACAAGTCTCCTTTTGTTGAAATCTGGAGGGGGCCTGTTGGCATCTCCCATCAGCTCCAGGGAGGAAAGATAAAGATCCCATCCCTGTGGGTATCAAACTGTAGCCATTACATACCATCACTAATTTAATTTATACAGCATGAACTGACCTGCCAAACTTTTACTGTTCAGATGACTTGAGAGGGGTGTAGGAAGCAAAAAGCCGTGCCCTCTTCTTCCACTGACCAGGGTCAGAGGTGGCCCCTCATTCCCTTGGCTTCCTCCCAATTCTCATAGCCATGACTCTTTCTGCTTCATAAGGGGTTCCCCGCTGGCTAGGAAAATTTTAAAGTCTGAGGTCATTTCTCCTTCTTGAGAGGCAAACAGGAGGTAAACCAAGATGGCTACCTTGTGCTAGAAAGATAGAGTGACAGAAGCTGTCTGAGGGAAAACTAAAGAACATTCTTGAGGATGGGAGAGTCCTAACAAAGGTTCATCTTGGTCCTAAAATGTGGGCTTTTGAAAGTTTCTCCCTAAGATAAAGTGTACTATAGTCAAATAAATTTAGGGAACTCCATTAACAATGCCTCTTTACTTGATGGCAACACCCTATTGATGAAGACATAGCATACTGTGAGTCATGTGGAAATCAAGCTGACATTCATTTGGTGGCTTCACCCCGAATGGCTAGCTTTCATAGTTCTGGGAGGTGCTATGTGCACCACTGTAGAAGGAAAGCAATCCTCAGTCTTACCAAGCTGTGAACCTTATGAGCTACAAAAGTGACCTACTTTGGCAAGAAGTACCCACCGGTACAATAGTGGCATGAATGTTATGTGAGTAACCAATCACTTTCTGATTGGATTTAGGCCTGCTCCATAATGAAACCTATACCTGGTACCTTTACTGGGGCAAGAACCTGTAACTATAAAGATCATAGACCCTAGGGGAGAACCTACTACTATTATTCTACTAAATAGACATAATGTTACACCAACCCTTAATGACTTGTTATATCCGTAGATTAGTTCATCTCTTAACCCTTATCAGAGAAGTTCCTTTCTGCAGTAGATAATGATTACCACAGAGACTCACAATTGATAAATGTGCAGAGAGTAAGAGACTTCATAGTGCTCAGCTCTAAATGTTCACCTCTATAATACCTTTTCCTCAAAAGACTCAGGGACCATTGTAGAGGAGTGGATAAAAAGATTTTAAGAGCCAGAGGTAGTGGATGATTATAAAGAAACAGTGTTTTCTGAATACAACAGAGCAACTGCACATATGAACTCACAGCAGTTGTGACAGCATATACAAGACCTGCAACATTCAAGTCAGACAAAATCACAGTATTGGAGGAAAAGTGGGCATGAAATCCCATCTCTACCTGTGGAGATACTGGCAATTGACAGCTGCTGAGAGAGGGAGAGTCAGTTTTCTGTAAGGGTATGATCCCTGGAAACTGACCAGTGGATGGCCATGCACTCATACATCCAAGAGTACATGGGCAGGACAAAATGGACTTGATGGGCTTAAATAAAAAAGAGAAGACACAGTTTAGTGAGTAGAGAAGGGAGGGGTGGGCCTGGGAACAGTTGAAGGAGGAGGAGTGATCAAATGACACTGTATGAAAGTTTCAAAGACATAAAGCATGCTCTTCTCCTTGCCTGGGATGGTCTTCTTTCTGGTCCTTCATTGGTTTTATTCTTGGCTCCAAAATGGCTCTTTTTATCCACCTTATTTAAAATTATGCAGCCCCTCTCCTCTTTTTCTTTCCTGATCTTCTTTTTTTATGCTATCACTTATCACCACCTGATAAATGAAAACGTTTCCCTCTCTCCTCCTAACTTAGAACAGAGAAAATGGTGCCCCTATAGTTATGCTGTACTAAACCCATTTGCTGTAATGCTGTCTCAATAAAGGAAAGGAGTTCTGACTCTTTGATTCTCTCCTGTAACCCAGGCTGGTATAGAGTAGGCATCCAATAGACACTTGTGTAGATATTTATTGAATAAATGAAGTAAAGAATAAATGAGAAGCATGGGAAATTTGGGGCAAAAAAGGGAGTAAGAGCACAAGGATTTATGTCCTAAACTCTTTGAAAAGCACGTGACATTATTTTAAAAAAATAACAAAAACCATGACCATTTTCTAAATGGGTAAATTAAAACTCAAAGTTAAAGTGACTTATTGTGATATCACCTAAAAATACACAGAGAAGTCCAGACTAAAACACAGACCTGACTCCAGTCATTTAAATTATTCAGGCTTGGTTAAGTTTTGGCGATCTTTAGAGTTAGTATTCTTTACTTTAGTGCCTTCTTCAACTGATTATGCAGCTTCTGAGGCGGCCCAAGGCACAAGAAACTGATTGGCTCCTTTTCATGGGACTGATGAATAATGGCATGGCACCACTCAGTGCTTAGGATGACTCAGCAGACCAGAGCTGGGGAAAAGAGCCCATCTCTCCCCACCCCAAACGCCTCATCCATTCCCTGATGTCAGGTGCCTCGCAATCCCCATGATGGGCCAGTTAATAGCTCACCCAATAAATGGGTGCATAACAAAGTCTACTGCAAGGCCATCATCACTTCAAATCTGGCTGATCTCTGTGCTGGCCACATGATTACTTCCAACTGTCTGTTGTCCCCTACCTAGGGTCAGTCCTTGCTTAAGACTGTACAGTCTCACAGTCTAGACTCTTCTCGCCCTGGGTTCCCTCCTATTCTTTCCTTTTTGGTGCTTCTTCAACCTGTTTTCATATAGTCAACATCCACCTAATTATTCATTCATGCACTTGTGCATACAACCCTATTATATTAATGTATAATCAATACTCATTCACAGATACAAACATAGATCCACTCATTTTCTGAACTGACACTGGTATAGACAGGTATATTATGAGAGCTATCTGGTTGTGTTAAAGTCATTTTCCTGACTAGTTTTCAAACTCAAAGAAGAAGAAAGGGGGCTTTGATGACACAAGTTTTCTTCACCCACTAAAACCAAAGGCTTCCTCCAACCTGCAATTCCATGAGCTCAAGATATACTAGACATAGCCCTGTCCTAATGGAGCTCACGATCTAGAAAACATTTTTGGTTATGATTCATATATTTTCCAACTGAATTTAGTAGTACACTGATGTGTATACATATGATTGAAATTCAAATTTTGTGAAACAATCCTTACCCTTGCTATAGAATATACTCTATAATATTATATTTTGAGAGTTTTTAAATGATGGCCGCAATCTAGCAAACTGATTTCACAACCACTAATCAGTTATGACTGGAAATCTGAAAACTAAAACTTATCTAGAAGGTCTACAGACATGTCTGGATATAAGCAATGATATAAGCTAGATACTTAGACAAATTTATATTCTCCACTCTGCTGATCTTCCAAACTCAACAGTCACCTGCTGCAGGCTGCTCCCCTACTTTATTCCTTATTGACATGACTTCCTGGTAGTCTCTGGTCCCGCCTCCTCCTTCCAAGAGGCTCCAACCGTGTCTTCTGACTGCCTGCCTCCAGTATGTTCTCCTAACTGTAGCCACAGATCTTCTAAATCATGAATTTCTGTGAAGTAACAACTCCTCACTTCTTTGTGGTCTACAAAATAACCAAGCATATCTAATTCCTTAGCCTTGACTGACCTTGATGCTTGCTTCATGGACATTTTCCACTAATTTCACTTTTGTGTCTTATGCTTAGTCAAGGTTTAATCGCTCACAAGTCCTTGAGTCTTCCGCCCCTTCATATCTCCAGGCTTTTGATGGCTTTTCTGCCTAGAATTCCATTTCACTTAATGCTGGCTCATTCGAGGATTAATTAAATCGCTTGTTGTTCTAAGCAGCACCTCCTACCTTCTACTTAGTGTACTATTCTGAATATGGCATTTTCACTTAACAATCTCCTCTGAAGGGACCTAGATATTTAAGGATGGTAGTCATGAACATTACTCCATCTCCAGGACTCAGTAGAGCATTTGGCATAGGTTAGACACCTCTTCTTTCACATAGGTCTTTCCACACAACAATTCTTGGATGCTGTAACCCTACCTCACAATCTGCTTCCCAGAGGACCCAAGGTACCATAGTATTCTCAGTGTACATAGGAAGGAACTGAGGCTCAGAGCAGTCACGTGACTTGCAAACAACTGGTGAGATGGGTTCAGCTGAGTGCTGGTAATGTTTAACAACTGGCTCACTGGGGGAAGAAAAGGTGCTGATTTATAGTACTGGCTGATTTCCAGGGTATAATTACCTCCACCCTGGGCAATTCACACTACCAATGTGATTTCCTGAATGCAGACCGGGCAGGGAAGTGCACTGTTGTCCTCAGAAGCCAGACAAGCTGACTCTAGCATGCCTGTGTGAAGCCTCAAACCTAAGCTTTGCCTCACTAGCATCTTTGACAGTCCTCCCAGGTCTCCCTCCCTTCTGAGTGCTGTTCTCGATGAAGGACTTCCTCTGTTGGTTCACCGTGCTGGAGATCTGGTACGCATGGAGTTTCTTCATGGTTCAGGGAGTAGATGGGAGTTCTCAGGTCCCTCGATGTCTAGAAGTCTGTTCTTCTAGGTGGGGTACAGTATCAGAAAGCCTGAAATAGCAAAATGACTTTGGAATATTTTTATGGTAGGTCATGAAAGACAAGATTGAAAGAGACAAAGAAGAAAGCAGCAAAGCCAGAAAGAGGTAGTTTGAATAAGAAACACGAAGCCAGAATGAAAGCCAAGGGTGAAGTACTCTAGAAAATCAAGAAGGGAAGAAAGGAGAAGGGAAGGGAGAGATAGAGGGAGAGGGGGACAGAGGACTGTAGCCACAAGTTATGGAAACAGCACCATTTCAAGCTCCTTTAAACCTAATGCCAAGGTGAGAACGATTATCCATGTTGCAGATGTGGAAACCAAGCCTGTAGGAGATGGTGTCTTTAATAATAATAATAACAATGATCTCAGAAATAATACCTAACATACACGGAGTCTTTGCTATATATATAAGTGTCACAGTTAATCCATGTTAACAATATGATTAAGTTAATCATATTGGAGCTCAGACTAGAGTCCGAGCACTTGTAGTGTCTTGACCAAGGTCTAGGTGTCTTGCTCTAGATACCACTAACAATTTTGGTTAAACTCCTAAGTATGAGATATACTACTCATTTCTCCTTCCCAGGTGTGAGCAGAGATTGAGAAATGTACCATGTGAAAAGAAATGCGTCTGATCCATTTTGCAGATGGAAAATCCAATGTGCCTTCGCAGATGAAAGAAGAGTGCTTAGCATTTCAGGTCAAGCTTGTTCAAGCCTTGAGTAAACTCATCACATGGAAGGAATTTTGAAGATGTTCACTAAAGACCAAGAAAAGCTAAGGAGAAAATGTAATGTATTTGAGAACAAAGGCAGCCATTAACCTTCCCATCCTGGGAATTTGAGGCTGGAGCCAAATCTCAGCAGACAGAACTGGATAATGCCAGCATAAATCCCCGTGTTGAATACAAGACAGAACAAACAACAATATTTGAATTCTGTGGCCTCCCAGCTTTACCAGTCAGCCCCTCATCCTCAACATGAACAACTTGGGTGGGGAGACTCCAGCCAATAGTAACCTCAACACCCCAAGCCTGGTCTCTTTCCAATCTAGGACCAAATACTCAGCTCCAGCTCCACCACAACTGAGGGATGTTTGCACCCTCTAGATGGAGCAGGAGTTTCACCAACTGAGCCAAACAAGACTTATGGAGTTGAGGGGTAGACAGTCTATCCTCCCAAAGGAATTCATAGGGAGATAGCAATTGATCTCTTTTAAATGGAAAATGGAGAGCAAGTATCCAGAAAAGAAAACAGGAATTGTAAACCATGGAAATACATCTTAAAACTCCATTTGAAAAAATAAAACAACGAATTTTTAAAAACCAAACATTTGGGACCTAGGGTATAGCTTAGTGGTACAGAGCTTGCTTAGCATGCATGATACCCTGAGTTTCTTCCCCAATACTGTCCAAAAAGAAATATTCTTGCTCCTCTCCCCCTCGCCCACAGCCCAAGTGTTGTTTTCCCTCAACCCTGTCTCATGGTCTCCCCTGTCTATGGGAGAGCAGGGAGGACAGGCGTGCATGGGAGTGCACGGCCCATTCAGGCTTGATAAGAGGCTTTACAGAGGAAGTGGTGGGACAGAGGAATGCCATTTTCTAGTAACCTATAATGTCCCTTTCTAGGCAAAGTGAAACCTTTTTTGGATGAAATCAAACTGAAAACAGGTGATAGGGTCAAGCCTGGTGCAGCAAGCCTGGGGAGGGAAGCAGAAGGGAAACTCAGAGCTCAGGTATGATGTGCCTGTGACTTTGAAGGGTGACTTTGAAGGAGGCACTCTTCTCTAGACAAGGACTTTCTTCTCTCTAACTCAAGATGGCTTGTGCTCCTTTTGCTATGTTGGTCAGTGAAACAACCCACCGCAGCAGTTAGGAGTGAGAGCTAAAGGCCAATTGGGCCTGGTTTGAATCTCAGTGCTGTCTTTGGCTAGTTATGCAACTCATGACAGGTCACTGTATGTCTCTGAGCCTTGGTTTGCTCATGTAAAAGTCACAGATCTAGTACGTGCCTAATGGGGCATTTAATGACACAGCACATGCAGTTGATAAGTAAGCATAGCATAATTCTGGCATGACACTTTAATAATGTTTTCTGTTACAATTATCAATCAAAGCATAATAAATGAAGGCATATCATTGGGCCTCTCCTTTCCTTCCTAAGAAAAAATTAAATAATCCCAAATGTTCCTCCCAACTCTGCTGCTGCCCCAAAATACACAACAGATGGTACAGGATACAGGAAAAAAAAAAAAGATGTGTTACAGGACATGGAACCTGAGAAGAAAATTTGTTTCAGCCTAAACCCAAATTTGTGCTTACTACATTTTGTGTGTGTGTGTGTGTGTGTGTGTGTGTGTGTGTGTGTATGTGCATGCACATGCACATATGCGGATGCACATGCATGTGCTCATGAGTGCTATTGTCTTTGTGTGGTGTGTACACGTGTATGTGGGTTCATATGCACATGTGTATATATGTCTGTGGAGGCCAGAGGTCAATGCAGGAATCTTTCCTAATCAGTTTTCACCTTTTATTTTTTAATCAGGGTCTTACAATAAACATGAAGCTCATGGATTCATCTAGGCCAGCAGGTCAATAAGCTATCTCCACTCCCCACCCCACCCCCAACCCCGGGCTGGCATTACAGGCAAATGGACTGCCACGCCCTGCTTTTATGTAAGATCTGGGGATCTGAATTTAGATCTTCACACTTCTGCAGAACACACTTTATTGATTGAACTATTTCCCCAATCCTATGCTAACCCATGTTACTGTCATTTCTTCCTTTCTCTGCTTAGAGATTTCTGGAGAAACTCAAGAAGCCAGATGAACATCCCTGTCACCTCACTCTGCAGACAGCAGGATGACAGTGGAGGACTGCACCATGTGAGGGCAGAGGGTCTCACCAGGAACATAAGAAACCTAAATGCCGACAGTGGTGCTGAGTCTGATTCCAGACCCAGAAACTGGTGCATCATGGTCCTTAGGTGAAGGACTATAAGTTTAACAACCTTTGCAAGGTTCCCACTACAGGTGGGAGGATCAAAAGTATTCCTTCATGCCATCTACTACAAAGTCTCTTTTTAATTTTTATTAAATTTTATGTGTATGAGTGTATTGCCTGAATGTATGTAAGTGCACAAGGGTGCTGGGAACCGTACCCAGGTCTGCAAGAGCAGCTAATGCTCTTAACTACTGAGCCATCGCTCCAGTCCACAGAGTCTCATTTCATTGACTGTTATCACATCCACCTCTGTTGGTTCTTGCTTGAGTCTTACAAGCTTATGGAAATAATTATTCACATGTTGTAGAAATGCAGAGGTACTTTGAAGTCAGACTACTTGGTGAGTTTGGACTTTCTAACTGTGCTATCTGAACCAGGTGGCCTCAGCTTCTTCGCCTATAACATGGGTTTAACGATCCCTAATTTTTTCATTTTATTTTATGAGCTTTGAATCAGATAATGAGTATACAATGAAGCAAAGAAGTATATACATTAGATTTTTCAGCTAGTTCTCTCTTTCCTTTTCAGTACAAAAAGAACAAGTCTATACATTTCCCTACCCCTCCATTTCCTCATGGTATGAGTTTTACACTACATATCTCTGTCTTCCCTTAGACTGTATACTTTGAAAGATGGCTTTCAGTCTCTTAATTTTATATCCCAGTGTCTTGAAATGGTCTGGACCAGCTTGGCTGCTTGAGAAAGTTTGCTGATCTGAATCTATTTCACTGAAAATCCTGAGATTCCAAGAAGTGACTTTTATTTGGTTAGTTACATAACAAGCAAGATTTGCTTGAGTTCTGTACCATCCTGACCTATCCTGTCTTCTTTGGCAGGACAAGCTTCCTCAAGATCACTCAAAATTTGCCCTTTCATTTTTTGAAGTATACTTTTTGTTGTTGTTGTTGTTTTGGTCTTTTTGAGACAGGGTCTCCCTGTAGCCCCAGCTGTCCTGGAACTCACTATGTAGACCAGGCTGGCCTTGAACTCACAGAGATCCGCCTGCCTCTACCTCCCGAGTGCTGGGATTAAAGGCATGTGCCACCATGCCCGGCTGAAGTGTACTTTTAAAAAGACAGGATGAGATACGTATCCTGAAAGTTTTGGCAATCATTATTCTGCAAAAGGATGCCAGGGGAAAGTCAGACATAGACCATTCAAACTTGTTGATAACTAAGATGGGAAGAGTTGAAGCAGACCTCCCTGGAGATGAACTGGCAGCTGTGGGAGCTCAGGGAGATGTGGTTTGATTCCATTGCTCTGGCTGAGACTGAGGCCCAAACCTTGGCCCCAAGCTTACGATTCATTCTCCTGGGGTACCATTACCCACTGCTGTAGCCACTATGTGTAGCCTCTACAACAGTGCTCTTTGCTATCGTGACCTAGGCAGGGAGGAGCGAGGGGACCCAGCTGCACATTGTATCTTGGCTCTGTTCCTCCTTCCTAGAGTCTCCTCCAAATGCTAATTTTATTCACCGTCCCCTCTTTTCACTTTTCTCCCACCCTCTTCCTCTTCTCTTCCCCAGGTCTGGTCCTTCTTTTCTCCTATAGAAACATTTACTGAATTCCAAGAGCTTTGGATATATATGGACTCGTATCTGACAGTGTGTTATACAGGTGTGCTGTGTGAGTGGATGTCATTCAATGTGTTACCAGTACCTGTGTGTGCCTGATGGACTGGCATAGCATGTGGTACATACATTTTTACAGTATGCCTGTGGGGCAGGAGGTAGCTATGCTTATTCATCTCTGTTGTTTATCTGTGATATGCCTCCTGGGCAATCTTCTGTGTGTGAATTAAGAGCTCCATATTGTGTGCTGTGCTTTTAGCATTGTGTGTGTGTGTGTGTGTGTGTGTGTGTGTATGTGTGTGTGTGTGTGTGACTGTGTGTCTTTGTTATCTCTCCTTCATACATTGTAAATATCCCGAATGTCCCTATGGGGTAGAGTGTTTGCATGTGTTTGTATTTGTTTGTGTTTGTGCATTGTCCTTGATGTTTAGCTGTGCAAGATGACTGCTTTGTGTTCATTTGTGTGTGATGGGTTGCATTCATGTTGTGGTTCTGCATTATGTGTCACACACACACACACACACACACACTTGCCTGTATGCTGTGTCTGTGGAGGGTGTGTTGTTTTTGTTGTTTGTAGGTACAATGCTGATATTCTGTGTTTTCCCGGGGCCTCTGCCTCTGTGAGCTGTGTGTCTGAGTGTTTTTCCTGCCAGCCCTCCTCCCCTTCGGGTGCCCCAGCCTCCCTCCCTTCTTCCTCCTCCTGAGGCTGTGACTGCTCTCAGCTGACACCTCCGCTGCTCTGGCAACCCAAGAACAGCCTGGAGAAAGGTCAGCTGGCCGCTTTCTCCCTGTGCCTGCCTAGTTCCTTCCACCCAGTGTTGTGGTGTGCGAGCGCTCTCTGTTGGCTGTGTGAATAACAAACAGTTCTAGAACTAGGCTTCTGCTTCCCCACTCCTGATAATCCCCGGGGATTTCCAGCTTCCCCGATTAAACAGCCTTAAAAAGGAGAATGGGCAGGATCCCACATAAGCTGTTACTCAAAATGGCGAGACACTTTTGGGAATGACAGTGCTATTCAGGGCACTCAGATTTTGGGTACATAACGGATGCAGCCAGAGTAGAAGGCTGAGGAAGAAGGCTTCCCTGGCCACTTACTCAAGTCATAGCTTCTTGGAAATGAATCCCAAAATGTGTGCTAGCCCTCAAGCGAAAGGGCCAGTGCTCTCAATTTATATTCTGGTGAGTTAGGAGCTCAACTCTATATATACATGGTGACTTCATATGCTCTCCCTGGCAGGAATTTCCCAAGGTTTCAATTTCCCTTGTATAACCAGGACTCTAGGTTGAGACCTAGGGGTTCCAGGTACAGATTATGGGAGAGGTCAACTCTATGAGAAATTTCCAGGAGAGTTAACATAAGCAGATCAAAGGCACTCTTGTGGGAACAGGAATGGCTATGGGGGTACCAAGACTTCCTCAAGGTGTTTCTTAGCTCCTTACCTGTGAACACATATGGGAATTCATACACACACACACACACACACACACACACACACACACTTCAGGACAAGCATCATTTACTACTTTTTGACTTATAGAAGAAACAAAACAGAACTAAAAGGTACCATTTCACATAGAAAACATGGGTTTCACTGCATTCCTTTTACTGGTGATTAAAGAGGAGGCTCAGATTAGCAGGGACTGTTTCTGTAAACTCAGGAAGACAGCTGTAGTCAGACCAAAGAACCACTTGGTCCAACTCGTCCAGATTATTTTATAGACTATTACCTCCTATGAGACACTGATATTTATTCAAAGTAAATTTGAAAACTACAGGGTTAAATATAATAAAATTAAGCAGACTTCTTTCTCATGGTATATCTCAGAATATTTAAAATAAGAATATGTTTTATGAATTTCCAGAAAAAGGGAGAGGGGACTACACTCATTTTTCATTAAATATATACATAGTAGAATGTTTTTTCCCTCCAGAATCCTTTGGAAGAAAAATCTGTCCCACTATGAGGTCATGATTTTCTTTTGGCTTTTGTGCATAGGTTCTCATTTACCTGTATAGATTTGCACTGAGGTATGTAAGGCAAGTGTCATATGACCATGGTAAACTGAACATGGGAAAAAGGACTCAAAGATATAAAGTAGACTTGACCAAGTTACAACACTGATTACTGAAAGAGCAAAATAATCCCAAGTACCTTTCTCCAAAGCACATGAGCTTGTCACTTGACTAACTATGGATAAGCATAATTTACAGAAAGCTTAAAGTATGAATATATCCACAAGAGCTGTACAGTGCTCTTAGAGAGATCCTTAATATCATACATATAAAAGGAGAGAGGAGATGAATGTGTTGGCACATGCCTATAATTCCAGCATGCAGGAGACTGAGGCAGGAGGACTGCTACAAGTTTGGAGCCTCCCTAGGTTACATCCATAGTTAGTTCAAGGTCAGAATGGATTTCATAGTAGGACTACCTCAAAAAGAAAAAGTGAGAGAAAATGAAAGAAAGAAAGAAAGAAAGAAAGAAAGAAAGAAAGAAAGAAAGAAAGAGACAGGAAGGAAGGAGGGAAGAGAGGAAGGGAGGAAGGGAGGGAAGGATGGAGGGAGGGAGGGAGGAAGGAAGAAAGGAATGCCATACTTTGAAATAGGTAAACTGTGAGGGTCATGCCACTAATCTTCACACACAGGAGGCTGAGACAGTTGGATTGCCGATAGTTCAAGGCCAGCCTTGACTGCATAGTGAGTACCAGGCCACTCAGGTCTATGCAGTAAAATTCCTCTGTCCAAAAAAAAAAAAAAAAAAAAAAGTTAATGGGTAGTCAGTAGCACTGAACATCTGAGAACATCTGAGATCAAAGAACTCAACAGGAACCAGGATGGCCAGGGGAAGCTTTCCAGAGGAGGTGAATTTGAGCTATGCTTTGAAAGATAGAGATAACTTACTTAGATCAAGGGCCAGCAACTTTTTTAATGCAAAGCACCACATAGTAAATATTCTGCTTTGTGTGCTGTACAGTCTGTGTTGTAAGCACCAAGCATTGCCAATGCAGCATAAAAGGAGCCATAGATAACAGGTAAATGAAGGGAAATGGTTGGGTTCCAATACAACTTTATCTGAAAACAGGCAGCCAGTACATGGGCCATGGGCTACAGTTGGCCACTCTTGAGTATGAAGGAGAGAAGAGGGAAATGAAGCCTTTCTGGACTAAGAGAACACCTTTTTAGAACTAGTGAGCAACACACTCAAGGCAAGGCCACCAGCCTGACAGTAACTGTTCTGGTTCATTCATTCTCCCATCCCACCACACCCTCCCACTTCCATTGTGTTCTAAGCCCTGAGGGTTAGTTTACTGCAGCTACATGCAGAGAAAGCTGCTTGCTTTTGAGATAAGCTGAGTAAACAGCTCACTGATTTCAGTGGAAGTTGGTGCCTGGAGTTAAAGGAAGGCAGTTAAAAAAACAATAAGCCTACTTTCCTATTGAAAAAAGGGATTGAATTAGATATTTATGTGTATGTATGTATGTATGTATGTATGTATGATGTATGTATGTATGTATGTATTTCCTCTCAAAAAGACAAGTCCAGGGCTAAAACATTAGCCTGTCTCTACAGACAGCATGGACCACCTGTTTCTTTGCAGATGGTCAAGCCAATCTACAGTAGATTCTGTTTCCTTAGCTATAATTTACCAGAACAGCATCTCTGCTCTTTGGTCTCCAGTTCATGCCCCATATTGTTACCCCTTTGCATATTAAAATTCATTAGCTCCCCACTTGATATAGGATCAAAGTCAAGTGCCACAGTCCAGCACTCAAGGCAGTGTACATCAGATCTCTCTACTTCCTTTCAGTGGCCACTCTGCTACCCTACCCTTGTCTTGTGTTTCTCTACATCCTTTACAAGCACCAGCTTTCAGATCTTTGGACTTGCACTTACAAAACCTTTCTTTCCTCCGTTCAGCCAAGTCCCACCTTCAAGGCTCTACTCTTAATTCCTCATGCTTCTGAAGTCAGCCCATCCTCACTTTTAAATTATCACAACCCAGATACAATATTTCTTAGCAATGTCATTTTCCTTGGTTTGTTATATCTTTTCTATTTCAAAATGGATTGAATATTTAATGACCATAAAAAGGCAGACTTACTGTTTAAGACTCAAGCATCCTAGAATATATTATGAGAAAAATTGAGGAGGATGGTCAGATCCAAGAAAATGAACAGGATTCATCTTAAAGGGAACATAGCTGCTGGTGCAGCTGAGAAATGGGTCCTACCGAGAACTAGTAAGTGATGGAGCCAGAAAGCTGGCAGGGTCCAGAGCACCTTACATTCTGTAAGTTTCACGGTGTTTTGAATTATGCGTTGTCAGAGCAAAAGCAATAGATGGCATAGACCAGCTAAGTGCTTAGATTGGCCCATGATAGTTCAATCCATAAATATTTGGTACATTAATATAAAGCTGGTCATGGAGTCTCAGTCTGAGAAAGCGTCCCTCATTGAATTCCCTAACACAGTTCCTCTAGGAAAGGGACTACTTGAAACTACAGCAGAAATCTTAACAGGACTGTATAACTAATTCTTCGATCATTTCCCTCTTAGAACATTACCCATGTAGCCCTGCATGACTGCCTATGTACCAAAGCTAGGTGGGAGAACATGAATGGATTTTTTTCCCATGGTGCGTTGATGAGCATAGTTTGAAGGCTACAACAGGGTAAAGTCATCCACTTAGGTGTGGCTCTGACTAGGAGGAGAAAAGCTCAGGGCACAGGAAAAGGGGGGAAGAAAGGGGGGAGAAAATTCCAAAGTGCCATCCTTGTTCTCACACTGACCTTTTCAACCCAGGAAGCATTTTACAGAGTAGCTGAACTATAAGTTCCAATAGATCAAAAAGGTCATTTAGCCTCACCCTCCTAACTAACTACATTCAGGTACAATCTGACTTCACTTTGGATGTTCTCTGTTGCAACACTTCCTAGGTCCAGAAAACCCTGTGGAACAGGGTCTAGATGCACGTGCAGATCATGAAAAGTGGAAGGGGTCTATTCCTCTAAGAAGCAGTTACTGTGTCAGGCCCTGACCAGGCATGCTGCCTGTGGCATTTCATGTAACCCATGGGACAATGTTGTGAATGGAGTTAATATTCCTATTTTAGAGGCAAGGAAGCTAGGACTCAGGGATACTGAGTCATTCAACCTAATTACAAATCTATTATGTATCGAAGCTTGAATTCAAACTCAGGATGTTCTACCAAGTGGGGCCATGGTATTTTGGACAAAAGAGAGAAAAAACATAGAACTTCTGATCAGATGAAGAAAAGGCAGGATAACTGATGTAGTTCCACAGGGGGCTATGATAGAATGGGATGACCCTACTGGTTGCTGAGGCCTCAGGGAGAGCGTGAGAAGATGTCAAGCTGGGCCAAGCAGGCAGGAAATGCTTCGGGACAGGATTACTCTACACTGGCAAGGACAACCCAACCAGCTCATAAGTTGTTGGTTCTCTGTGTGCCTGTGCCTGCCCCATGATGAACATTTTGGGCATTCTCCACTTTTCTCCCCCTTTCCCAAGTCCCAAACAAAAGAGAGAGAGAATAGGGCTCAGGGGATCAAGAGTGCCTGGGCTTGATCCCATAATCACATAAAGCAAGCCCCACCTTGTAGCTGCTACCAGCCTTCCTTTGAAAGTCGCAAGGAAGCTCATCTCATCTCGTACTCTGCGTGACTATGAAGCACTTTCATCCTTTCAACAATTGTTCTCATCTCTGGGCTGGGCACTAGGGATACAGAAACAGTAACATAAACAACCGCAGTGGGGTTCTGTATGTCAGGAGCGCTGCAGCAAAGTGCCTTGTGCGCCTTTTCTTACTTATTGCTAACAACTTGTGAGACAGATGGCATCGTCACTCATGATTTACAAGTGTGGCCCTTTGGAGCTCAGAATGATAGTCCTAAAGTTGCACAAAGTAAGGGATGGGGCTGGAATTTGACATCAGACTCCAAGTATAGAACCTAAAGACTCTCAAGGCTCTTACTCTCAGTTCAGAAAGAAAGAAGAAACAAACAAACAAATAAATCTGGGAAAAGTGTTGTCTGTAAAGTGCTTGCTTTCCAAGCATGAGAACCTGAGTTTGATCCCCAGAACCCACCCAAAAGAAGTCAGGTATGGTGGTGCATGCTTGTAATCCCTGAGAAAACCAAGACAGGCAAATCCCTGGAGCTTGCTGGCTGGCTGGCCTAGCCTACACAGAAATCTTCAGGCCAGAGAGAGGCCCTGTCTCAAAAAACAAAGTGGGTAACTATTAAGGAATGACACTGTGTTTTCTTCTAACCTACACACACACACACACGAGTGTACACATACACACAGAGAAATACACACACGTACACTTTCAATAAGGAAGACAGGGAGTGTGTTTGTATGACCCAATGTAATGAGCTCTTTGCTTGTGACTCTGTAGAGTCCGAGTTGAAAGAGAACACAAAGCAAGACTACTAACTGTGGAAAAGTATTTTCGCTTGTGTTCAGTGCTGAACATCATACGTTGATCATCTCATTCCATTCATTCTTTTACTCTGTGAAGAGAGGATTCATAAGCCTATTTATTTTACAAGGGAGCAATTTGGACCCACAAGAGGTTGCAGAGTAGTTTGATCTAAGTTGCAAATCTAATTATTTGGGGATTTGCAAGTAAAACACCAAAAGTAATTGCAGTTGAGGTGGAGGCTCTTAGACGAGCAAGAGCATTATGGGAGACAGTTTACAGTTTGTGGTGGTGAGAAAGAAAAGGTGCTCAGAGAACAACCAGAAGTTGTGGGATACATGAGTTTAGAAGCTCTAGAAATTCTAAGATAGCTGGGCAAGTGGCTCAGAGGTAGAATGCTTGCCTATATGCAGGAGGTCCTAGGTTTCATCCTGGCACCATATAAACCACATTATTAAATGAAACTAGTAAATAATCCAATCAATAGTGGAAATGGAACAAGTATTTTTCAAATGAAGAAATACAAATGACCACTAACTATATGAGAAAAGTGTTCAGCACTCCTTAGCTACCAGGATACAAATCAAAACTATTGAGAAGTCTCATCTGACCCCAGTCAGAATAGCCATCATCAAAAAAGCAAGCAAGAAATGTCAGCATGATGGGAGTGTCATCAGTGTGGAAGTTCCTTGAAACATTAAAAATGAGCTAGGTATGGCCATATGCACCTGTAATCCCAGCACTCAAGAAGTGACGGCAGAGGGATCGAGAGTTCAGGCTACCCTGGGCTACATAGGGAGACCTTGTCACAAAACAACAACAAAGAATCAGCTGGCTGTAACGATACTAGCCTGCCCATGCTTATTGAGGTTTCTTCATAACACTCAAATTACTGACGCAGCCTAGATGCCTATCAGCCACAAAGGAAAAAAAGAAATTATATCATTTGCAGAAAAATTAATGAAACCATAGATCAATATATTAAAGGAAACACATCAATCCCACAGAGGTAAGTATCATGTTTTCTCTGATGATGTTAAAGTTAGGGTAAAAAAACCTAGGAGGGTCTGAAATGGAAGAGGGCCTACTCAGAAAGAAGGGCAGGGGAAAGGCGGACAGTGGAGGGTGTGTAAGGAAGAATGATAGAGAGGTATATATATGATCAAAGAAAATTATATGATGGGACTGAAGAGGCAGCACAGTGTGGTTAAGAACATTGGCTGCTCTTGCAGAGGAACTGGGTTCAATTCCCAGCGCCTACATGGCAGCTAACAACCATCTCTAACTCCAGTTCCAAGGGATCCGACACCATCTTCTGACCTCTGTGGGCACTGCACAACACGGGTACACTTAACATATATGCTAGCGATATACTCATACACATAGAATAAAACAAAAAATAAAATATAAAAAGAAAATTATATTAATGCATAGAAATATCATAATGAAAACCCTTAGTAAAATTTATGCACACTAATAATACACCCCTCCCTGAAATGGGGACATTTTAAAAGAGCTATAATGGGTTTTAAGATCCTCCTTTTAAACTGCAAGATAAAAAGTGAATCAAAGAGGCCATAGGGGTTGAGAGAGACTAGTTAGGAAAATGTTATAATAGCACAAAAGAGCAATGAAGGACACAGGGCCCAAGGTTAAAGGTTAAAGGACAGTATACTCAAAGTAGCATACTCAGAGATGACACGTCAAGGTTCAAAGACATTATTTTATTCCAAGTACTGACTTGGAAAACTGAAGCTCACAAAAGTAAGCTCCATTCATTATCAGAACTGGGACTCAAACTCTGGTCTCCTGATTCTGAGTGCTTACATCCTTTCCTCTAGAAGATTTTTGTTTTTGTTTTTCCGGTGGGTGGGGAGGGTGCGTGGGTTTGAGACATTATGGTCTCCCTGTAGCTCCAGTTGGCCTGGATTCGCTATGGAGATCAGGCTGGCCTCAATCTCACAAAGATCTACCTGCCTCTCAGTGCTGGGAGTAAAACTGTGCGTGATCACCATGGCCGGCCTCTTCTAGAATTCTTATACTCATTTTTAAAAAAATAGTATGAACTTTTAGCACGAACCGAACACACTCCTGCATCTTTAAAGCACATATTTAATTCCCACAATAATTAATAGATATACGTTTTATATACATCATTCTTAAATTATGAAATCAGAAGTTCAAAAGAGAAAAAAATATTGTTTAAGATCATGTTAACAGAAGTAGCAGAGCCAAGATTTGAACTTGGGCTATATGGCTTTGCCAAAACCTGTGTTCTTTCTACTTTACCATGTCTATCTCTGAAACAATATCCTTGCTTCTTCTTCCCCAAACCCTGTCCCAGCCAAAGCCCCAGCACATTTTATTTTAAAAAGTTGGGTTTTCAAATGGAAAAAAATACTGACTGAGGAAATATAGTATGTAATACATTCTTGGGTAAAGTTATTTTTGTCCATAGTGTTTCTCCTCTTTGGAAGAATTACAGAAGTTTCAGATCAGCAGAAATGCAGCCTGGAAATTTCATGCTTTAATAAGTTCCAAATATTTTTGTATTATTATTTACTTATTTTCTTAGGAAATAAATTCTACATTTGGAGTAAAAGAAGGACAAGAAGTGGCCACATTCACAGATCTTTATTCAGTCTCAGAAAGTAAGGCACCTGGAAAAACAACAGCTTCTACCATTGACCCTCTAGTCTCATCTCTAAGCCACTAGCTGGCTTAGTGGTCTCAGAAACTATCCTAGGAGAGTGGTGCTTTGGTCCCTATCTTAAAATGGGGTAACTGATGCTTAGAAAGGCAGAATAACTTTCTCAACATCACCTGGATGAAAAATGGATGGATCGTACTTCCAGGATTAGTACTCTGGATCCTGAAAATATTCAAACACATCCTCTATCATAAACTATGTTCTTTTTTCAACTGTAATCTTCCACATTTTCCGCTTCTCTTCCTTTTCCTATGACTGAATTTGTGCAGAGGCAGCTGATGTATCTATCACCAGGGTATGACATGAAGTTCACAGCAAATGTTACCTTCCAATATCTGCGGGTATTTCTCCCACGATCTTGCTTTCTGACATTTTGGTGTTAGAAAGTCACTGTGATGAGGGAGTGGGAAGAATGCTCAACTGAGTCAGACCTTGGGACTAAACCAGGCTGTGTTACGTCGTATGTGGCCATTTAGGTAAACCATGCCCCACGCTGACTAGCAATCTCATCACCCCTAAATGCAAAAGTTAGACGATACCTAGGAACTTCTCACAAGCCTCACAGTTTAGGATGTGACCAACTCGGGAATATGTATGTAATAAATTCTTACAGCAAAGTTGAACATATACAGAACAAAACAGGCAGAGGACTAGACTGGGAAGAGAGGAAGTAATGAAACTTGTAATACAAGATCTGTAATGGAAAGTACTGTAGACCGCCCAAGGTGACAACTCTGTCCTCTTGTCCAGAGCCTCAGTGATCAAGGACTAGAGAAATATTACCTAGGGGTCAGGTCCAATCTGAGGTACAAATGGAAGCAGAAGAAAGCTGGTGACAAATCATTCTGAATGTCCCGGAGACCAGCCTGTATTTTCAAAGCTTCTCTTCGTAGATCAGTCCAGTTGGTAGCTTAGGACAGCAGAACCAGCTTAGCTTTTGCCCCTTCCTCACTGCCATTTTTCATATGAAAACCATAAAAGATCCCAGAGATGGGAAGTGTGCTTAATGGGTTTTTTTGGCACCAAGAAATTAATCTTTTTTAAACCAAGAGGATTTTTTTTTTCCTAAAGATCTTTGGCAAACAGGAGCTAAATTGCTTCCAGGCCTCATGAAAGGTATTTTGTGCAAACGAGGTGTGATTTACACTTCCTTTAATTAGTCTGAACCCTGGAAAAACAGAGAAATAATAGAAAACAAGAGCTATGTAGAAAACAAGTCCAAACAGCCCTAAAATAACAGTTTTGTAAAAGCATCAGTTGAGGGTGTTAGAAAGAGACCAGCAACAAAACAGTCCTTCTAATTCTGAGAGTGGAGCAATTACAAGTGAATTGAAGGTTTGTCAGACGTCTTTCCCTGGGGATGGGGGTGGGGAGAAAGTTTGGCAGAAGGAGCTTCAGTGTTCTCAGAATGAGTTTCAAATTCTGGTTGACCTTCCTTCCGTTAGGCCTCAGTCTTTTCCGAGGGCATTTGGGGTCTAGGAAGCCAGAGAGTCAGGGAAGGAAGAGCTCTGCTTGCAATCATGGGCCAGCAAGCTTGCCTCTGAGCTGTGCGGTGGAAGGGACTTGGCTTCTGGAATCTCAGACTTGGGTTCAAATGTTGACTCTGCCATTTTTTTCACCAGAGTGGCAGACCGTGGACACTCAAATCTTCAGTGTGTTGGTCACTGTCTTCTGTTGAAGTCTTTCTCTCCTGGCTGCACTGTCCCCACTTTGGCAGCTCTCCTACCATGTCTCTCTTCCTCTGCTTCACTTTCATTCTGAAAAAAGATGCTCTCCTAGTCTGTCTCTGACCTTGTGTGATGGTGCAGTTGTGATCATTGTTTTTCACTCACTAGTCCCATAATTAGCTCACTTAGAGTTTACAATAATCTTTGAGCTCCTCCACACAACAGTCCCAGAAGTTCTTCTAGGAGTTTAAGTTTATGGGGACTGTCCTAAACACAGCAAAAACTAGTCTCAGGGCAATTCTTATCTTTACAACAAATCCTATCAGGGAAATTCTTATCTTAACAACAAATCCCATCCTTTCTGACTGTTCCTCTTTGGGGAGGTGGGGGAGAGGGTCATAAAATTGCTTGTATGGCAAAATGAATGGACTGGTCAAACCCTCATTTTGCCTAAGCCACAAGAATAGTTTCTCTCACACTCTTGTTAGAGATTAAACTCAGGGCCTTGTGCAAGTTTAAGATGTGTTCTACCACTGCACTGTAGACTCAGCCCCCATAGGAACAATTGCATTTGATCTTGGGGAAAGATTAGGGCAATTATGCATTTATAATTCCATTGTTCATACGTGAAGAATAATGAACCAGAAAATATGGGCACAATTCCCAGCTCTACCTCTAACTCAGTGCCATTTCTAGGATCAGTCCCTTCTTGTCTCCAGGGCTTGGTTCTCTCACTAAGCAAGAAAAAGGTTGAGGTATATGAGATACACAGGCCCTGGAAGCTCTAAGGGTTGCAAGACTGTATTAAAAGCCATCTAGACAATGGTGGGAAGATCCAGGGATTCTCTTTAGCAGCAAGTAATAATGGCTGACAGTTACTGAGCACCCCTTATGTGACACACCTGAATGCTCACACTAAGAATTAAACTAAGACCACCACCACCCATCCCCAAAAGGAGAAAAAGAGATTGCACCACTGTCTTATAGCTAGTAAATGATATAGTGGATTTCAATCCTCAGGGTGATTCTCAGCCTGTCACAGACACCAGTCTCTCCACCTATCCAGCAATGGTTATTGTTGTTTATTACTGTGCATTTATTTGTTCACTTGTTCATTTATTGATGCTACAAACCTTCCCTAAGAATATTCTCTGTGCATAAAACTATATAAACACAAGTCGGCGTGAGTAAAGATCCATGAGGAAGCTTACCGTTTGGCTCACAATTTGATCACTACGCTATGAAATGTTATCTTTCTCTCCAAATTAACACTATGACCAGGTTTATGATCCTTCTCAAACGTTTTCAAAGGCTGTCCTTTGCCTATAGAATAAAATCAAAACAATTTAGGCCATTCTCTAATCCCTCTGTAAACTGGCCCCTGTCCTGTCTCTTGTCAATCTTACTCATCCAACATTTAAGTGCTTACCATGCGCCAGACGCTGTACTAGCCTAGGAAGTTGAGTGATACAGACTTAGTTTCTGCTTTCCTGGGGCTTACGCATCTTTTAAAAAAATATTTTATTTACTATTTTTATTTTATGTGTATGCGTGTACTGCCTGCATGTAGGTAAGTGCACCCATGTCGTGCAATGCCTGCGGAGGACAGAAGAGACTGTCAGATCCCCTGGAACTAGAGTTACAGACAGTTGCTACCTACCATGTGGGTGCTAGGATTTGAACCTGGGTAATCTGCAAGAACAGTCAATGTTTTTAACTGCTGGGCTATCTCTGCAGCTCCAACTCATCTTAATCAAATCATCACACTGATAGAGAATTAGGCATTCCTTTAAATTTGAAGTTGTCCTGTCCCACCAGATGCAAGGTCACTAATTCCCACAGATGTGGTCAGTCCAGGATACATACAATGATATAGTTATCTTTTGACTCTTTACATAGTCACTTAACCTTCAAAAATACGCTTTGTTCTATTAATAAAACAGAAGTATCTACTTCTGAAAAGAGAACATGTTTGGTCCCATTAAATATTTCTTTTATTTCAAAATAGATTTTTACCAATAGGTTAAAACTTCACTGAGCCTCAAGTTAATTGTTTTCTGTTTATGTCCCTCACTCAACTCTAAACTTCAAGAGGGCAAATTTTTATCTATTCTTGTTCACCAGTGCAATTCTATCATTTTGCCTGGCAAACTAGAGACATTCAGTAGATGAAGAGTTTAGATCGAATCATCCATAACTACATGAAACCTAATTAAAAATGAAACTGTCATAGATTCCCACCTTTTTGTTCCCTGCTTTTCTTTCTTAGTTTAAGATGAGGAAAGAGGGCCTAAGAGGAAAAACTTCCCAAGTACCATAGAAAAAGTTGTTTAACTGAAGCCAGAGCCATAGGGAACCTCACATCCTGTGCTCTGCTATGCTACGTCCAGTCACAATCCTTGAGTGTTAAATGACAGTGAGTTAGGACGGTGAGGTCCCTCAGTGGGTAAAGGCAGCTGCCAAGCCTGATGATCTGAGTTTAATCTCTGGGATCCATGTGGTAGAAGGAAAGAACTATCTTCCAAAGTTGTCTTCCGACTTCCACACATATACCGGGGCACTCACATACTCACAAACATACAAACAACACACACACACACACACACACACACACACACAAATTAAATGCTAATAAAAGAAAAAGAAAGAGCATAACTTGAGGTAGACACAGTTCCCCAGTGATTTTTTTGTTTGTTTGTTTTTTGTTGTTGGTTTTTTTGTTTTGTTTTGTTTTGTTTTGTTTTGTATTTTTTGGTCTTTTTGAAACAGGGTCTCTCGATATCTCCAGCTGGCCTGCAACTCACTATGTAGACCAGGCTGGCCTTGAACTCACAGAGATCTGCCTGCCTCTGCCTCCCAAGTGGTGGGACTATAGGCGTGCACCACCACACCCCGCTCCCCAGCATTTTTTGTGGGTGAATTTACCTCAGAGACTCATGGAGCAGGACGTTTCCAGTCAGAGGAGCCCATCTTCATTGGAAAAATTCTTGCCTACCCCCAATCAAGGCCTCTGACTGAGAAAAAACACTCATCACTCTCTCTAACCCAAACTCTCCAAAACATCACTTCCTATTATGTCTCAATAACCAAATTTAACCCACCAGCAGCTCAAGATTAGATCTGTGAGCTCATGAAGGCTCAGTCACTCAATTAAGAAGAAGGAAAACCTGATCCTCTCCAAAGTGACGTGAGATATAATTCAGTTGCTAGGATCCTATCTCGCTCAGAAAGGAGCAGAGTTGCTGGGAGAGAATGGGTGGGCCATTCATTACAGGGAATTTTTCAGGGAATTTGAGAGATGTGGCCCTCTAGACCTCAGTGTTCCAGGGACCAGAAAATGCTGGAGGTGAGACCCAGGCTTTAAGAGGGCCTGGTATCAATGATGAACTTTATACTATAGCCCAGAAATGCCAGCTTTGAAAACATACTGAATTAGGTTAATTCAGGGTGTGGAAAAATTCCTCTTCATAACAAGTCCCTTTCCTCCTTTGGGCCTTCATTTCCACATTCTTCAAGTAGGAGCTGAGGAAAAACTGACTACAGTAATATATGAAGCCTTTTCCAACACCTCTGCCCTCTGGCCTAGCTAGACAAAGTCAGGCATACCAGAAATGGCAAGGCTTCTGATAGAATTGGGTTCAAGATCCAGCTCTACCATGGGCAAATGGTTTTTCCTAACAGTATCCATTTTCTCTTTAAGCTGGTAAGCATAAGAACTTTCAGCTCACAGAAATGCCTTAAGGATTTGAGGAAGGAAATCCAATGTCCTTTGCACAGAATCTGTAGTGCAGATGTATAGAGTAAATGGGAATGATTATCCAAGAAGTTCTTTGTGTTTGGGCTAATTACTCAAGAATGTGACCTTTATGAATCAAATTGTGATAGAAATGTTGAGTATAGGAAGAAGCTATGCTCTCAAGTTAGAGATTCTTCAAACTCATGAACAACTGGTTGTCTACCAGAGGCCACCAACCAACAGTTGGAGCAATCTGCATTTCCTAATGTAACTCTGTTGCAGAACAAGCAGTTCTCAAGCCAGCTTCTGCCATTCTTTCCCACGTGAAAAGATATGAGGGGCCTTAGCACAGATTCAGCGTCAAAGCACTTGGAGTAACTTCTGCTGATAACTGAGCCAGGCAAATCATTTTCAGCCATAGGTATTACTACCCCTGTGCCCTGCAAGATTTAAGTTTTCACATTTATATGCTAGGGATGATGATACAAGCTCCTAGGACTTGCTGAAAGGCTTGACTGATTACCAAAAATCCCTGCACAGTGGCTAGCTGGCAATAAGAACAGTAGTCCTTAGCAGTTGGGTACCAGCTGTGTGTCTTTTTAGCCATATGTTCTCAATTAAGTCACTTCCCCTTTCTGACCTTCCATACACATATCTGGAAGATGAGTCCAAGGATACTTCACATTATAAGACTCCTGCAAGCAACTGATGATGTACAATGTACAGTGTACAAAAGGCATCTTTACAGTGAAATACATTGCTAAGAAGCAAGAGATGCTCATTTGCTTCTTGTGTGAATGTGTGTGTTGGGTGGTGGGTGTTGTACATATGCCACAGCGTGTGTGTGGAGGTCAGAGGTCAACTTCAGGAGTCAGCTCTCTTCTTCCACTGCATGGGTCTTAGGGACTGAACTTAGATCATCAGTCTTAGACACAAGTGCCTTTACCCACTGAGCCATCTCATTAGCCTGAATCTCATGCCCAGAATCTCTCTTTTATCCTAGTCTTAGAGAGACTAACATCCTTGGAACAAGAATGTGAATGTGTCATTCTCACTTTTGCCCCATGAAAAGGTCACCATTATTATTATTTTGCTTGCCATTTGTCATGACCTGAGGGGAAACTGGCCAGATTGTTGCCCTTAGTTCAGAGTCTTACTACAAAATTAAAACATCACTCGGAAGTTTAAAGAGACAGCTGAAGAATGAGACACTGGTCAGAAGCCATGCCAAGAATATATAACCTCTGCTTTCCAGAATCCTATAGGACCATGGTCATTGAGAACTCCTGCTTTAACACAAAAGGAAAATTCAGCTCTGCTTGAGATGAAGTTCATGCCCAACATTAGCGTTAAAGCCCAGAAAAGAACTTTCCAAAATTGTGAACTTCTATTCAAAGACCAGCTTTTGTTTGGTTGTAAGCTGTTAAACACTTTAGCAATGTAGCTGAAGATATATAAACAGGACATGGCCTGGTATGTAACTCAGGGAAAGCGTGCATGCTTAGCATGCAAGAAGACATATGGGCTCAGTCACCAGCATCAAAATAATTCATCAACAAATGAACAAATTGATTAAATTAAAAGTTCAGATTGATAATGTCTGGAAAAAAAGACTGTTTAGTCACCAAGCATAGTTAGTTAGGGCAAAGACAGTAGACAATTCGGTGATTGTACCACAGTTTCCGGGGCACGGGTATCTCAGAACCTGGAATCTTAACAGCTCCTAGGGCAGGAATTAGGAATGACTTCCCAACAGGTATAGATACAGTTAAAGTTGCAACAGACTTTGACCTATGATGGGTTAAAACTGTACACCTCTGGACCTTGGATATGCTAATCTCTCAGAACAGCAGTGTCCATCAATGAACCGGAGCATCTGGAACTGCTGAACATTATTACACCAGGAAGTTCAGTAAGCGGCAGCCTTATTTCCGGACACATTCATGCCGATTTTCTAATGGAAGAATGTCAGCAAAACGAACAAATTTTACGTGTTATGTTCATACCTCAATGTTTCTTTTATGAGTGGCTGACACATATCAGGCAGACATAGGCAACAGAAATAAAGGAAGAGATAGGATCCTCTGAGATCTCGGTTAGCAAACACAGGCTTCTAAAGGAACTTATACTGCACTGGTTCAACATTTTGCTTTTCTTTCAAAATAAGAAAACTCGGTTCCAGAGAATTGATTTGGGGAAGTAATGTGAGAGAAGGTCATATAATTCTACATTTATAGAAACAATATCTAAAATGGACAAGTATTACTTAGTACATGAGATGGAACATGAAGATAACTCTTCTGAATGAATGTTTCATTACCAACCATACCCAGGGACGTGACGCCACAGGAGCATCTGGTTGCATTAAGACAGGTAAGGGAATAAAGTGTTAGGTCTAAAGTATCAAAGAATTGAATATGTAGTTAGATGAAACACAATAAATAGCTTTGGAACAAATGACTGATAACACAGAAACCTGGATTAGTAGATGTTTTTAGTGTCACATGCATGTGTGCTCAGTGTCTCTCAGAGATAATCTCCTTCCCTGTGGATTATAAAAGATTTCCAAGGCTTCCTGATGTCTTGAAGGGAAATTACATCAGATGTCTCAAGTGGGTCTTTGCTCCTTTGCCGGTAATCCTTGCCACTACCACATGATGCTGCAGTTGATAAAAGGGTCCTGTATTGCTCTGTGCTGTATTAGCACAGGGGGAGGCATTATACAGATTCACAGTCTAATATCCCAGCTCCCAAGTCTGCTCTGGTAGCACAGCTTCTTACACCTGATACACCTGTGAGTACGGCCAGACCTGTGGGTTCCCCAAACCTAGTACTCCCTGCCTGCTGTCGCAGTTCCCAGACTTGCTCAGATCATGAAGCTCCATGCACTACCACCAGTGGGACCTGTGAGTTTCCTCGCACTAGCATCTCCTGTCCACCACCCCAGTGCACTCTCCAGATCTGTGAGTTCAACACAGTCCCAGTGTTTTCCTTCCTCAGCCCCCTCCCTGGGGCCTAGCTTGGGTCAGGCAACTTCTCACTGGCACTCCTTGGTCAGTTCTATAGATCCTCACCTGCCCTTACAGGCATTCCCACACTTCTAGGTATAGCTAGAGTTATGCAACTTGTCCATCATCTCAGAGACCCAGTCAAGAGTTATATCTGCATGTTTTCTTGGTTACCACTGGATTGGAACTGCACCTGTCCCTCTATTAAAAAATGAAAACAAAAACAAAAACAAAAAACCCCAGCAAGAAAACCCATTTACCCCTGTCCACCACCCCAGTGCACTCTCCAGATCTGTGAGTTCAACACAGTCCCAGTGTTTTCCTTCCTCAGCCCCCTCCCTGGGGCCTAGCTTGGGTCAGGCAACTTCTCACTGGCACTCCTTGGTCAGTTCTATAGATCCTCACCTGCCCTTACAGGCATTCCCACACTTCTAGGTATAGCTATAGTTATGCAACTTGTCCATCATCTCAGAGACCCAGTGCAAGAGTTATATCTGCATGTTTTCTTGGTTACCACTGGATTGGAACTGCACCTGTCCCTCTATTAAAAAATGAAAACAAAAACAAAAAACCCCAGCAAGAAAACCCATTTACCTGTCAGGCAGACCAGTCACCTATCAGCCATCCAGCTCTTCCTGGTATGCCAGGACTACATGGGGTCTGTCCTGGAATCTCAGGTTCAGAACTTGCACCTATCCCTAGCTTAACTGAGTCCACATCTTACACCTCATTCACACATCAACACGGAGTGGCCCAAAGATTAAATACAAAACACCATTCACCTAAGCCACAACCTGACAAGTTGGGGTAACAGAAAACAAAGATGAAAATGCACATTCAGCAGACCAAATCAGCTATCCACACCAAGAAACACCACTAACTACATATGATCAGATGTCTAGGTCCTATCACAAAAACACAAACATGAATAACCGAGACAACATATCTCTTCAAGAAATTAGCAGCCCATCATAAGGTGTCCTGACAAAATAACCTACCTAATGTGCAAAACAATGATTTCAAATTAGAAATTGTAAATATGTTCAAGGAACTCAAAGAGAATATGAATAAATGCCTGAATGAACACTGGAAAGTAAAATCAATTGAATGAGAAACAATGCAAGATACTAAATCAGAATTCAATAGAGATAAAATCTCTGAAGAAAAGCCAAATAAAACTGAGATAAAATTCGAAATGAAAAACTCAGGAAGTCAGACAAAATGCTCTGAAGAAACTGCCACTGACGGATTGTATTAAGAGAAGAAAAAGTGTCAGATCTCAAAGACAAAGTCAAGGAAATGGATCATTTGGTCAAAGAAAACGTTAAATCTAAAACCCAGGAACAGAACATCCATGACTTCTGTGACACTATACAAAGACCAAATCTGTGATTCACAGATAGAAGGGGGGGAGAGAAGGGGGAAGAGGAGGAAGAGGAGGAGGAGGAGGAGGAGGAGGATAAGAACAACAAGGACGAGGATGAAGATGGGGATGAGGATGACAATGATGATGAGGACAAGGAGGATTTAAGAGCCAGAGATGATCAATGAATACAAGGAAACCCTGCTATCTAGAATCCACAGGATAATTGAATGTATGAACCCACAGTGCTTGTGACAGCATGCACAAGACCTGTGCAAGCTGCATCCAAATAAAAACTCATCATGGATAGAAGTGAGCAAGAAACTCCAGGCCTAGCTGAGGATTAAGTGGCAATTGATAGCTCCTGGGAGAAGAGTCACTTTTCTTTAAGGATGTGAAACCTGGTAGGTTGACCAGACTCCATGGAGGTACTCATACACAATAGCAGTTAAGAAACACAAATTAGACTTAATAGACTTTATAAAAAGAAAAGTATTAAGAGAGGACATGCAGTTGCGGGTGATACAGTGGAGTGGAAATGGGGGAGGGAGTTTGAATATGATCAAAATACATTGTATGATGACATTCTCAAAGAATTAACCACAATATTTTTAAAGTAAATTCATTACTTTAAATAAAGAAGCATTACACAGAATACAGTAATCCTTCACTATCAGCAAGGCCACACTTAAGCACTCAAGTCTCCAAGTGCTTAATTAATGTTTTCTGCTTCACTCTCAAGTCATATGCCAAAGGTATCTGCAAAATGTGGCCTTGGATTGGATATACCACAGATTTCCTCATCCTCCATCCCAAAGATCTCTAGATGTTGGGACAATTTTAAGCTACTTGAGAGGATCTTAAACTCGCAAGGGAAAGAGATTAGGACGTTCTATCCTTTTCTCCCCAACAGCGCTTGAATTTATTACCAGATTTTCATAACTGCTCCTCAGAGAACTTTGAGCTTTACATATTTATGGAGCGGTTGATGAAGGGGTTGCTTTTTTCATCTCCCAAGATAGCTCCTAAAAATCTACTGGCTTTTACCTTTATATAACTGAAAGTCCATTCACAAGAGCCTTTATTGACAAAGTTCTCAATCATAGGCTATTGTGCTGGATAGCTTTATTGTCAACTGGACATACCTGGGTTGAGGGAGCCTCAACTGGGGAATTGCCTCCATTGGACTGGCCTGTGGCCATGTCCATTGGGTATCTTCTTGATTGAGTGATGCGGGAGGGCCCAGCCTACTGTGGGTGGTGCCACCCCTGGGCAGGTGGACATATGTTATATAAGAAAGCAGGCTGAGTAGGGGCCAAGGGAGCAAGTCAGTAAGCAGTGTTCCTCCACAGCCTGTGCTCCAGCTCCTGCCTCCAGGTTCCTGCCCTGAGTTCCTACCTTGGGCTCCTTGATGAACTGTGACCTGGGATATGTAAGGCAAATAAACTCTTTTCTTCCCAAGTTGGTAGTGGTCAGAGTGTTTTGTCACAGCAATGGAGAAACAAATTAGAACAGAAATTGATACCAGAGAGTGGGGCATTGCTGTGACAGACCTGACCTTGGTGTTTTTAGGAGGATTGTGGAAATGTTTGGAACTTTGGGATGGAAAAGCCACTGAGTGCTCAGAGTTTGTTTCTGTGGAGCTTGGAATAGTTATGCTAAGAAAGAGTTGTAGACAATGGAAGCCTGGCTTGTGAAGCTTCAAAGGGAAATAGAGACAATCAGGGCTGTTTGTGTGATATTTTGAATTGAGACTCTATGGGTTCTGGTCAGCCAGGGCTGAAGAATCAGCTGTGATTAAGAAGAGACCAGAATCTGAAGTAAAACCTTTGCTTTACTGGGACAATTGATGCTGGTTAGCTGGGGCTGATGTGTAAGTAACAAGAGACCAGCATCACTGTGGTGAAATCATCTGGGAGGTATTTCCTCAGGGGCAGCACACAAGAGGGGACCCAAGCCTCCATCTCAAGCTGGAAGCAGGACTTGGTAATATGTAAGAGTCTCCTGCATGGTTCTGGTATTGAAAGTGTGAAGGAGTCAGAAAGCAGCTGAGGCTTGGCACCCTGAGAGGCCAAGAAAAGCCATTGGTGAAAGTTGCAGTGAGGACCCTGGAGTTGAAAGGGTCATGAAGAGAAGCTGAGGCATTGTACCCCAAGAGGCCAGAAGAGGCCATTGGTGAGGGTACAGCCTCAGTTTCAGTAGGGACTCCAGCTTTTTGAAGATGCCAGGACTGTGGGATGACCACCAAGAACAAGTTGTAGGTGTGAAATGGAGCTGACCTGGGTCTGCCAAACTGTGAGTACTATGGATGGCAGAGTCAGAGAAGTAGAGCTGCTAAAACCCCTCGGAGCCCTGAAGATCATGAGTGAATCCCAGATGTCCAGCCTTGAGCTACTTTGCTGGACTTAGGTTTTGCTTAGGTGTGCCCGATTCTTCCCTTTGAAATAAGACAGTAGTTGTTTTGGATTTTACAGAAGCCCACCCACAGTTAAGGGTCTTTTAAAAGAGACTATGGACTTTGAAGTGTTTGCATTTTTTAAGGACCATTGGGGCTTTTAAAGTTGTATTGTCTTATGTTGTGATATTAACATTATATCTTGGGGACAATAATTGGAAATGTTATGGTTTAATAGTTATGTGTTTGTGTGTCAAGTTGACAAGGGGTCAGTTGTGCTGGACAGCTTTAGTGTCAACTTGACATACCTGGATTGAGGGAGCCTCAGTTGGGGAATTTCCTCCATTGGACTGGCCTATGGTCATGTCCATCGGGCATCTTCTTGATTGAGTGATGTGGGAGGGTCCAGCCCACTGTGGGTGGTGCTGTCACACCCCTGGGCAAGTGGGTCTGTGTTGCATAAGAAAGCAAGCTGAGCAGGGGCCAGGGGAGGAAGCCAGTAAGCAGTGTTCCTCCACAGCCTGTGCTCCAGCTCCTGTCTCCAGGTTCCTACCCTGAGCTCCTACCTTGGGCTTCCTGATAAACTGTGACCTGGGAGATGTAAGACAAATAAACCCTTTCCTTCCCAAGTGGTAGTGGTCAGAGTGTTTTGGCACAGCAATGGAGAAACAAGCTAGAACAGCTATCAATCTTTATAGTTAAAACAGATACCAGATTTTAAGTGGAAGGAAAATGAGAAGGAGGAGAATAAGAACAATAAATGAATTACAATGCTAACAACATGAATAGCTCTCAAGCATGGTGAAAAAAGGAAATCAAATATAACTGAATGCATATTATGTGATTCTTTGAGAAGTTTTTATGAAGACAAGAAATCTAGTGTAACATTAAAAATCAAGACACCATTTCACCGTTAAGGAAGGTGGTGTGACTGAGAGGACTTTCCGAAGCTGGTAATACCCTAGTTCTCTATCTGGATATGGTTGCATGCAATTATGTGAAGAAAATGTACCAAAGTCTATACTTACAACTAACAACATTCGCTACATGAGCATTATATTTCTACAGAAATTTCAAAAAGGTGATGATACATTGCTACAAATGAATGAAAGAAGGCAAGATAGTATAATGCTTAGTAACACTAGAAGCTTGGAGTCATGAAACCTAAAAAATATGAATAAAACATTCGATTGATTCAACCATCTCATTTCACAGATAAAATGAACCAAGCCCATAGATAAACATGCTAAGGTCACCCAAAGGTTCAGCACGAAAATCAAGTCTCTTGCAACCCTCAGCTCATGGGTCTTTGCTCTTCATGACGTTGACGTCCTAACTGGATGATGAAGGGAGATGCGGATGAAATCTAAAGATGAGCCATGCCTCAGAATGTCATGGCATAAAAATGTTCAGATGTTGATTAATAGAATATTTGCCTCACAAATGGCTTCAGCATCTGGGGCCAGGCAGACATGGCTACACAAATGTGCTGCCCGTGACACATGGGTTCAAAGACTGGGGTGGAGGCAGCTCTTGAGCAAAGGAACAAAAGGAAGTTTATCTGCCTGGAATGTAATGGGGATGAAGATTCCAAGGAGGTCATCCAGGGAGACACTGTAGCTGAATCCCAGAGAAGGCTGGGTACATTTACTGACATTTGGAACATCTGTGCTTTTGCAAGGGAGATAAAAGGGAATCTGCTTCTCTGCCTCCAGGCATGATATATGGGCTTCCCAGGCACTGGGTGTGGGCTGCTGTTGGCGGCACAACGCAGGGTTTGATGGATGAAGGCTGATGCAACTCACCAGGCCACACATTAATAAAAATTATCAACCTGTCCTAGATGGTGAGTAGAATGCTAATTCCATTCTCCATGTAGATGTCAAAGATGGAGAATGTCTGGAGGGCACCAACCTGCTTTACATATTTACCTTGATTCTACATGTCCAAATTAGACTCTCTGTTGTTTTGCCAATGTCCTAAGTAAGCCAAAGCTGGAGAAGCACACACCACCACGAATAATTCCCATCTGCCCCTAGCCATTCCTGACTAAGAGTGAGAAGCTGTAGTCTAACCACAGTCTAAACACATAAACATTCCCATTTCTCTCCAATCCTGAAGAATCGAGTTCAGATAACTTTGTCTCTGAGGCCTTCACTTGACTGTCAACTCCAGTCTCCTCCATTCTATGTTCCTTGGGCACCTTCCCTTCTGACTCTCTCTCTCTCTCTCTCTCTCCTCTCTCTCTCTCTCTCTCTCTCTCTCTCTCTCTCTCTCCCTGCCCCCCCCAACTGAATCTCCACTTTCTTGGTTCTCTGTGATTGAAATCTTTCCAGATTGATCTCAAAGACAATACATCAATAAAAGTAGCCCTGATTACCAGATTCTCAACCCAAAGCAATATTTCTTCTATTGGATTTTTTGCTACTAGTAACATTTTATTTTTTGCATTTGTCCATTTTTCATATTTCTCTCTCCCAATCTAGGGCTCCAACAGGGGAGCCCATCAATATATATGGACTCAGCTTCTCCATTGACTTTCCAGGAGCATGGCAGTGTCTGGAATGTGCAATGGCCATTGCATGGCACACCCATCTTCTGAATGAGTATTCTGATTTCAGAATTTCAATTGAAGTAAAGTTTTGGTATGAGTTCAGATTAATTTTGTGATGCTTCAGTACCTTATATCTCAAATATGCTAAGTTAAGTCTCTTTTCTGCCTGAAGACCTTTCTCTGATGCCTTTGGGAGTTCCCTTCACCTATGCAAAAAAGTACAGCTCAGAAGTGTAAGAAATAGCAATATTCAAATGATAGGGTTTGGAAGACAGAGTAGACCCTCTCTGGCTCTGCATCCTTCTGCTAACAGTAGCTTCAATTTCTCACTAATTCCATTATCTAAGCTATTTTTAGTGATGCCACAGTAATTATTCACAACTATCTCTTATGCATATTTGCCAAATAAACTATCTGCTCCCAACCCTTGCTCAGACTCTGCCCTAAAAATTATCAAAATGGAAATGAAACAAGATACGTGTCTTCTACTTTGAATTATGTTTGGGTCTGTCTCTCTAGCATTTCTCTCACACCCAGGCCTAACTGTCAAGAGTTGCTTGTCAACTAGAAACAAATTTGAAAATAAGACCCAGTAGTGTCACTTAATATATTCCACTAACAAATGATAGAATTAAAACAGCTGGCCTTGAAGCAAATTGTAGGTGAGAAACATTATGCATGTAAACCTTGCTGACATTTGAGTTTGTGTCAGTTTACCATACTCCTTAAATCTTATATTCATAATCCCTTGTCTCCATATGCCAGAGGGCCAGACCTCCCCTGAGAAGGAGAATCTGCAGGACAGCCACATCAGACCTTCCCAAGGCATGATTCATCATATGCCCCATGACAGAACATCTGCACCCAAAGCAGGAAACATGGTGAACCACAGTTCTTGGCTAGGATATAACCCAAAAGTCACTCAGAGCTCACATTTTCTAATGATCTCTGCCCTGAAAGCAAACGCCCAGGGCCACCACTTGCCCCATACTACCCACCCAAAAGTTCAACCCTAAAGTTAGGGTTTTTTTTTTTTCACTACATTCTTCTGTGCTTTGTCTTCAGTCAAAAAGCAGGTTTTTCTCTTCCAGATTTTCCTTAGAGCTACCAAAAGCAGGAACTAAAGAGCATGAGCATCTGAGTAAGAAGGGTTTAGCTTCAAACCACAACTCTGTTGCTTAATAACTACATGGCCTCAAACAAGTGACTACTTTTCTGAGCGTCAGGCGTCCCTTCTATGAAATGAAGATAATAGTAACTGCTTTTCTGAATAATTCTGATGACTGTACAGCAACACCTGGTGTGTACATGCTCAATGATCCCCAACTCCCTTCAGCACACTCGCATCTCTCACCATACCTATAGAATTCGTGGCTTAGGACGGGTGCTGAATAAATAGTATTCCTCTTGCCTGGGCTCTCTTTTTATTAGATGCCATTCTGCTTCTTGGCTGGCAATGTTACTGCCTGACTTCATGACCTCTGACAATACCATAATAATATTTTGGTACTAGGGGTATAGCACAGAATGCAACAGGAAAAATCCTTACTCATACTGAGCTTAAAGTCGAGAATAAAGGGATGGTTCTATACTGTATTTGGGATTGTAGAGTGGTGTAGCCACTCTGGAAAATAGCAAGGAGATTCCTCATAAAATTAAAAAGACATACGGCTCATCAGGTAAAGGCACCTTCCCACCAAGCCTGACCACCACACTTTGATTACAGGAACCTACATGGCTGAAGGATACAACCAAATCTCACAGGTTTTCCTCTGACCTCCACATATATACATATCCATGTGCATGTACACATGTGCAGGCATATTTAAAAAACATAAAGAACCACTATATGATCCATAAACATCACTTCTAGGTATATATTTAAAAGCACTGAAAATTGATATGTATACTCTGATAATCAATATTGTTTTCAATAATCAAGATAAGGAAACAATCCCATTACTATGAATGGAAAAAGATAAAAATGTGATATGGCTGGGTGTGGCGGCACACACCTATAATCCTACCACAAGTTAAGGAGCAAAAAGGCACCAAAACCAAACAGAACCACACCACTCAGAAAGGTGAGGCAGGGAGGATCATGAGTTCGGGGCTCATCTAGGCTGTTTTGTAAGACCCTGTTAAAACAGAAAGAAGAGATGGATCAGTGGTTAAGAGCATATACGGCTCTTGGAGAGGTCCAGAGTTCAGTTTCTAGCACCTAGGTGGCTCAGTTCATCTGTAATTCTAGCTCCAGAGTATTCCATACCTACTAACCTTCTTTGGGCACCTGTAATCACATGCACATACCCCACATACAAATACACATAATTAAAATAAATGATTACTAAATATTTTTATATAAAGGAAAGAAAAGGTGATATAAATATACAAAGAAATATCATTTGGCCTTAAAATAGAAAGAAATCATCATTTGCCCCAAGATGGATTAACTTAAAATCATCAAGCAAATGAAATAAACCAGCCACAGGAAAATAAATGCTGCATAATTCCAATTACATAAAGTACCTAAAATAGTAAAACTCAAAGAGACACAGAATAAAATGGTGGTTTCTACCAGCTGGGGTGATACAGAAATAAAGAATTGTTTTTCAATGGGGTATAAAATTTCTGTTATGCAAGATGAGTAGGTTCCAGAGATCTGTTATCAAATATAGCACCTACAGTTAGCAATATGGGATTATGTGCTTTAAAATATGCTAAAAGGGTAGATGTCATGCTAAGTGTTCTTACATATTCTCAATCATGGACACACAAATGAACAAAAGGAAATTTGTGGGAAGATGGGCATGTCTAGTCATGTTTGTGTTGAAGGCAGCATGAGTATATGCACACGCTCAAAAACAAGATGTATGCATTAAATGTGTACAGCTTTGTGTATGCCAATTTTACCTCATTAAAGTTATTTATAAAAAGAACAGGGATGTTGAGAATGAGCCAATAAATAAATGGCCTAATTTCATAAAATTCTAGGTGACATATATGTAGTGATACAAGAGATTGTGACAGGGAAGGCAGACACATCCTTATGTGGGGGTGGTGCCAAAAGCCTTCCTGGGAAGATGAGAACTGGGATAAACGCACAGGCTATGAAAGAACTAGCAATCCAAAGAACTGCCGGGAGGAGGGGGAGTTTTTTCAGTTGTTTTTTAATTAGCATTCAGAAATTGGGGTTTTTTCGTTGTTTGCTTTTTGAGGTTTTTTGCAGGATTTCTGCACACGCTTTGTTTCCTTTCTTCCCCTCTACTCCCGCCCCATCTTCCATAGACCTGCACTAGTCCCCTTCCACCTCCCAGCTGGATCCTTCTACTTCCGGGACATATGTATTCTATTACCCACCCTCTTAACATCTCTTCTTCCCCTTCCATGTTTCCCTTTCTGAAAACGATATACAGAAAAAGAACCCCTATTCACAACTGCTGGGAGTGTAACCTGGTGCAGCCATGATGAAAATCGAAATGGAGATTTCTCAAAGAATTTAAAAAAAGAACTGCGATGTGACAAAGCTATACTACTCCTGGACCAATTCCCAAAGGAAGGTGAAGAATTCTAAGCAGAGGGAAGTAGATGTGATGTAACCAGCTTGGTGTATCTAAGGACAAGAAAGCAGACTGGAGTTGTTACCACCCTCACATGCTAAGTTAGTCACCAGCTTCCTGAAAGCCAACTCAAGAAGGGAAACAGGTGGGTTTGCTTTTCCAAATATAAGGAAAATACCACTTGCAATAGTTATATAAAGAGATTTATGTCCATGCCTAGTAGAATATATAGTTTCCATTTGTGTTAGGCTTTTGGAAATGGTACTCTGCTACCCTGGAGATAATTCTCCACAAAACTCAGGCCTTCCCAAAGTATGCTTGTGGTCCAAAAATCTAGAATAATCAGTTAATGAACCCAATCATGTGGTCATTGTGATTCAATTCTTTTGCAGTACAATGGTAAGTGTTGAAGGGAGGAATTATTCCAGGACTCCTCATCTACCTGATACACAGAATTTGTACACAAACATGGGATGAGCTCTTTTTTTTCTGATTTTATTCATCCCCTGTATGATAGCATGTGAAAAGAGGGGTGGTAGACATTCAGTAGACAGCCATGTGCAATTCCCATAGTTCTTTTCAGATTTCCTACGATTCTGAGTCCTTTGAAAGCATACAATGAATAATTCCAAGAAACCCTAATATGTTATAAAACCCTACAACATCACTGATGTTTCCTATGCTGGAGGCTTTTATCCAGATCAACAGTTTCCAAAGGTAAGCTAAAGAGAAACCTTGTGATTGTAGGTTGAAGGCAGTTTCAACAGGACTCGTATTTGTTCTCTTGTAAGTCCAGCCTAGTTATTCATTAATGACTAAATTATCTCGTTTCAGAGGAATCTACCTTCATCCTTCCTCTGGGATGGGTAAAGCTAGATATTTCAAAATGGAGTTTGGGATCAGGAGAGTACAACACCTTGATATCATCTCGGATGGCTACAGGAATGTCTCCAGAATCTCTTCCTTGGAGAGAGAACATCATGACCCAAAAGAAAGGACTTCAAATGCAGGAAGCTCATAAACACTGGGGATAGAGTTGATGGAGAAATAGAAACCTTGATATTCCCAGAGACAAATGGTATGTGAAGCCAACATCAGATTAGAACACAAAAGATGCTGCCTATAAGTTACTCAAGAGGAGACTGAGGGGCAAGAGCCTTGATGTTGGGATTTGGTTTCCTAAGTGAGGGGACTGGTTTAACTGAATGTTATCTTATAAAAAGGATAGCTTAGTATTTTAGAAGCATGTGATAGAGCAGTTGACCTAAAAGCCTCAGTTTTTGCTTAATGAAAATGAGGATAACAATAACAACAGAATTATTGTGATGATTAAAAGAGCCTAACACAGCATCTCTATTTTTTTGGTGCATTCATTGAATGGCTACTCACTGGGCTGTTAGACTCTATGCTAGGAATGTATAAATAAGTGAGGAACTAGAGAGATACCCTCACAGAGCAAGGAGTATAGTGCATAGTAAGTACTCCAATGTGAAAGCGATTTTAATGAGCCTGTTCTTTTACTGCTAAGCAATCAAAACCAAGTGTCATGTTATGGTCAAACAACAGGAAGGAATAGTACAAGATATGATGATCTCAAGAGCAAAGATCTATGTCCTTGTTTAAATGAGGGATAATGCATTGAAGTTCTACACAGCAGAGCAGACAATGTAAAGGCTATATTGGACTGGGCAACATCATAAAACCTAGAAGAAGAAAGCTATGGAAAGCTAGAGTTTTCATGTATTCTTCTCAGTTGCTACTCAGTTGCTGCCATATGGGAGTGTAGGCCCACAATTGCCAGAACTTACTATTTTGTTTTTTTCCAGCAGAATCCAGAAATCCAGATTCCCATGTAAAAATCACCAAGATTTCTAAAGATATCAACTTAATAAAATATTTTAAAGCATAAGTAGCCACTGGCTTTCTACCTCTGATTTAAGGCATGTTTGGCAGACAATCACGAACACTGTATATATTTTCAAGGAGGCAGAAAAGGAAAAAGGAAAGAGGATGGATGATAATTGGATGCAGTTTCTTGACAGGCATCTCACATACACCCTGTATCATTTCATTCATCACAACAATGCTGAGAAGTCTGCTGTTTAATTTTGGAGTTCTCCCTAATGGGAAAGAGGATAGGGAGATATGGCTCCGGCAACATGGGATGAGCTAATGTAGAAGCCAGACTAGAGTAAAGAATCTGGCAGGGAAGCAACACTACTCTAGATACTTCTACCTAGAGTTGAGACAAAATGAAAAACTAATTAACCCCTGATTCATTTATTTGCTTATGATACACAGCTGGGGATCAAATCCAGGGCCTTCAGATGTTAGGCAAGAGTGCCATCACTAAGCTATGCTTACAGCCCTAAAAGTCAATGGTTAGTGTCTTCGAGAGGAACTCTCCCTTCTTTCACTTCCTCGGATCGTGTGGAAAGAGGAAGGGCCTCATCACTGTACCACATTTTCCTAATTTCTCTCATCACCTTTGAGCTATCTCACTAACATCTCTGCTCAGTCATATCCACCCCTCCAAGGGACAATAGAAACCAAACCTTAGTCTACAGGCTAGATCACACAGTATAATTTCTTGAAGTGATTAAGTTCTGAGAAAAGAAAACTCAAATGTTCCTCAAAACTAGGGGTTTCTTGGCTCTGACTGGTATCATGCCTGCAGTGAGTGATAGGAAATAATGTAGATTAAATAAGAAACAAAAATCTAATTCTTAGTCTGACACTTTTTGGATTTCTGAGCTTCACAAGATCATTCCTAAACTCTCTCACTTGTAAATGGACATATTTCATTTCTACTTGAAAAGATTGATTTATGCATTAAATGAAGCAATAAATTTAAGGGTTTCAATTCATCCTGCACAGAACAACCACAACGATAACATTTTTAGACTTTAACATGCCTTACCTGTCCATAATCTCTTCCCTCCTTTAGTTTCTTCTCTTTTAATTCTATCACTTAGGGTATAGAATTGAGGTACACTATGATTTTATTCTTTAAGGCCACTATCTGGATAACTCTGCAGCCCCATCCACCATTAGCCCTTGCATTCTCTCCCTACTTCCGTCTTAGGTCTTTTTGCAGCGCTTAATGTATGCCTGGCATTGCCTGAGACACCAGAGACAAAGTAATGAAAAAGATGGAAATAATAAATGTCAGAGACACTAATATTCCAGCAAGAAAAGAAAATATTCAAACCCTGTCCTCTGCCGCCACAAATAAAAAAACATTAAGTAAAATTGCAAAAAGCCTTACAAAACTATGAGAAGTATAAAGTGCTAAAAATTCAAAAGGTCAATGAACTGAAATAAATCCAATCCAAGGGTTCAAATTCAAGCATTCAGATAAGTGGCAATGAAGCTGAGATCTGAGTGAATAAACCCAAAAGGGAAAGCAATGAGCAGCATCCAGAATACACGCTAGAGAACTAGGTAAGTGCAGTGATTCATAATCTTTTAGGACATGTCAGTTTTTCTTTAGTTAAAAAAAATAGAAACTTTCAAATGAGTAAAAGGAAAAGAATCTTATTTCTAAATCACACTATTTTAATATTTATTTAGTGTTTATGATATGCCAGGTAGTGTGCTATGCACTGGGTAAGATCAAGTGTGTACTTTGAAGGGTAAATCTTGCTTTAAAATTAGGAAATGAAAGGAAGAAAAAGTGGTTAATATCAGAATTAATTAGGAGGTGAGAAAAGAGATATTGATAGTTTGATTTAGACAGTAGGGATAGAAAAAAAGAAACAGATTCATGAGATAATGGACACTGAAGCAAAATGAATTGGTTATGAATCGAATATGAGGACAAACAAGAGAAAAGATCCCTTGAGGTTTTGCTTTAAGATCCTTAGGCAGCAAGTGAACACTGAGAGCAAGCTTATATAGCTGACAAGCTCAGGTTTAGATATGTTGACTTTGAATTGTTTGTGAGACAACAAATTATAGATAATTACAAATCCATTAGTCAGCTGGATAAGTATTAGGAGCTCAAAGAATAGGACAGAGACAAAAATATAAAAGAAATTATGAATGAATAATGAAAAATGTGGTAAATGTATATACCATGAAGTTTCAGTCAGTCATAAGGAAGAATGAATTCTGTCACTGAAGGAAGTGAAGCTCATTCTGTTAAACATAAACTCAAAATAAACTTACACATACATACAGGCACACATGCGTGCACACAGACAACATGAAACATGAAGCTAGAAGAGAAATATGGGGGAGGAAGGAAGAGGACCGGCAAGTGGGGCAAGAAGGCCAACGGATGGTGACTATGAGCTAAATGCATGGGGTTCGTGGAGGAGAACTTCAGAAGAGCCACCATTTTGCACAATAACATCTACTAATTAAAAAAGATCAGGGGCTGGAGAGATGGTTCAGCAGATAAGAACACTGGTTGCTCTTATAGAGGACCTGAGTTCAATTCCCAGCACCTACATGGCTGCTCACAATCTCCTGTAACTCCAGTTCAAGGGGATCTGATGTCCTCTTCTGGCCTTTGCAGGCATTGCACAACATGGGTGCACTTACACACATGCAGGAAATGTATTCATACACAAATAATAAAAATTATAAATAAAATATTTTTAAAAACAGAGAATGTGCTGACTTTTACTACAGGAATGGATATAATATCTCAGAGGTAGTTTAAATTGAGAAAAGAAAATTCATAACTACATCATCAGGAGCTTAAAGATCTAAGGAGCCGTTAAGAAGACCCAGAAAGGAAGACTGAATGGCAATCAGAGATGAGAGCTGAAAATCAAGGGAGTAGATTCTCAAAGAACTCAACAAAATAAATAAGTTTGGAGTAGAACAGTCAATTTTATAGAATGCAAAAAAAGTATCAAGTAAATTTATGACAATTAAAAAGTTATTGCAGGCTGGGTGTAGGAGCGCATGCCTTTAATCCCAGCACTCGGGAGGCAGAGGCAGAGCTCAAGGCCAGCCTGGTCTACATAGTGAGTTCCAGGACAGCTGGGGCTACAGGGAGACCCTGTCTTAAAAAGACCCCCCCAAAAAACAAGTTATTGCATTTTGGGGCTGGAGAGATGGCTGAGTGGTTAACAGCACTGGCTGCCGAGGACCCGGGTTCAAGTCCCAGCACCCACATGGCAGTTAACCATCCATAACTCCAGTTCCAGGGGATCTGGCACCCTCTTCGGACTTTCTTAGGCACTGCACAACACCGATGCATTTACACACATAAAGACAATACACTCATACACATACAAAATAAATAAAAAATGTATTAAAAGTTATTGAATTGAATGACATAAAGGTCACAATGTTAGTGGAGCAAAATGTTTCAGTGGCCTGTTGGTAGTAGCAGAAGACAGAATGAAGTGAGTGGAGGAATGATTAGAAAGTGAAATCGGCACAGCCTCCAGCATCCTGGTGCCAGCACATTTCCTGGGTAAGTCCAGTGGTGCCTACCGTGCATTGACTCCCCCAGCCTCTTTCACCCTCCCAGCTCCCCCACCACATCTCTCCTCTTAGCCTAGGCACTGGCCCATTTCTTGTCTTGGCATCCCAGACACCGGGGCAAACCTCTCAGGCCAGAGCCACCACTGCTTCCTGATTCTTTGCATACAGACCAACCCAGTTCCTTCCAGTAGTCCACAGGAGCCCTCTGGGCCTGGTCTTGCCCCCACTTACCTTTGCTTCCCTGGGCAGCTCAGCCACCAGTTTCCTGGTGCTAGCATCTTTCCTGGGTGGGTCCTAGCCTGCCATGCCTTGACTCTCACAGCCTCATTAACCCTCCCAGCTCCCCCCCTAGCCAGTGTAGGGGCCCATTTCTTCTCTTGGAACCACAGACTCCTGGACTGACCTCCAGGCTCAGAATCCCCACTGCTTCCTGATCCTTTGCATCCAGACCAACTCAGTTCCTCCCAGTAGTCCCCAAGAGCCACCCCTACCTCCCTTTGCATCCCTGAGTGGCACAGCTACCAGCTTCCTGAGACCAGCATCTATCCTGGGCCCTGCTCCCAGGCCAGCCCAGTCCCCAAACTCCTAAGGGCAGCATCTTTCCTGGAGGGATCAAGACCTTAAGAGAAAGCCTGAGAGCATTTGAGCCTCATCTCACTTGGGCCTCTGTGGGAACTCCTGAAGACAAAAGCAATTTGGCCACTCCAATATAAAATCAAAAGAGAGAACCAGAAGCCTAGACCAAAGAGCCTTTCATGCCCAACAAGTAAACCACAAAGGCACATAAAGTTTACAGAAAGAATCAGACCTAAACTCAACAAAGGAAATTCACATGTCAAAGTCACAGAGAAAAAAACAATAACATGAAAAGCCAAAATAATATATCCCCACCAAGTACCAAGAGTCCTCTAGAGGAGTATAATGAGAAACCCCTAGAGATAATACAGGACATGGAAATCAAAAGAACAATTATAAACATGATAAAAGAATTCAGTAAATTTAAAGATCACACAAAGAAATCAAAGAACTGAAGGACAATAGGGATAAACTTCTGATGAATTCAGAAGAGTTTGAAATATTGAAGAATACTCAGGGGGAAATGATGAAGGAAGTGAAACAGGCAGTAAGCCAATTAGAAACAACAGGAGAAAGCCTCACCAATAGGATGAATGAAATGGAAAACAGAGTATCAAGACTGGAAGATAAACTGGATGAATTAGACCAATCAAGCAAAGATTATGAAAAATTTAAGAAAACGCAAGAATGAACTATGCAAGAATTGTGTGACACCATTAAAAGACCAAACATACAAATCACAGGCATAAAAGAAGAACAATCTCAAGATAATGGTACGGATGAGATCTTCAACAGGATTGTAGAAGAAAATTTCCCAAAATTAAAGAAAGACATGCTCATGCAAATTCAAGAAGCATAAAAAACACCAAATAGGCCCAGAAAAGAAATTCTCCATGGCACATCATAGTAAAACACTAAATATACAGAACAAAGAGACGATACTGAAAGACGCAAAAGAAAAACAAGTCACATATAAAGGAAAACCCATCAGGATTACAGCTGAATTTTCAGTGCAAACTATGAAAGACAGAAGAGTCTGGACCAAAGTATTCCCAGTTCTAAATGACCACAGATGCCAACCCAAATTACCATACCCAGGCAAAATTTCTATTATAGTTTAAGGGGAAAGAAAAAATCTTCCATGACATAAATAGGATGAAAGAATTCATGTCCACAAAACCAGCCCTTCAGAGAGCTCTTGAAGCAATACAAAGAGCTGAAGAAAGGAACGACTCTACACAAGGCATTATGGAAGGAAATTCAATGAAGGTATAACTTTGGGAATGCATAGCTATCAAGAATGTGAACAGAAATAAAAATGATAGGATTCAATGCGCATCTTTCATTAATAAATTTAAATATCAATAGACTGAACTCACCAGTCAAAAGACACAATCTAGTTGAATGGATTAAGAAACAAAACCCATCTTTTTTTGTCTGCAAGAAACTCATCTCACTTTCAAGGATAGGCACTACCTTTT
>NW_008338996.1:6668043-6669153 GCF_000622305.1 Nannospalax galili | reverse complement strand
TCTGAATTAAACAAAACCATATATCAAATGGACTTAACAGATATCTACCGAGTATTCCACCCAAACACCAAAGGACATACTTTCTACTCAGCACCCCATGGAACTTTCTCCAAAATCGACCATATACTGGGGCACAAAACAAAGATCAGCAAATACAAAAAGACTGAAATAATTCCATGTGTTCTATCAGACCACAATGCAATAAAGCTTACAATCAACACCCGAAGAAGCCAAAATCACCACACGAACACATGGAGATTAAACACACTCCTGAATGATGAATGGGTCAAAAGAGAAATTAAGAAAGAAATAAAAGTATTCCTGGAATTAAATGAAAAGGACAATACAACACTACAAAACCTCTGGGACACGCTGAAAGCAGTTCTTAGAGGGAAGTTTATAGCTCTAAGTGCCTACATCAAAAAATCGGAAAGAACACTAATAAACGACTTAACGTTGCAACTCAAGACACAAACGAAACCCAAACCCAGCACACAAGAAGAAACAACAAAAATCAGGGCAGAAATTAATGAAATTGAAACAAAGAAAACAATACAAAGAATCAACAAATCCAAGAGCTCATTCTTTGAAAAGATAATCAAGGCTGACAGCCCACTAGCACAGTTAACCAAAAGAAAGAACACTTCCAAATCAACAAAATCAGAGATGAAAGGGGAAACATCAAAACAGACACCAGAAAGATACAGAACATTATAAAATAATACTTTAAAAACCTATATGCTACTAAATTTAAAAAACTAAAAGAAATGGATGGATATCTAAAGGTATGGGAACCACCAAAACTAAACCAAGAAGAGATTAACAGCTTAAATAGACCCATAACACAAAGAGAAATCGAAACAGTAATACAAAACCTCCCGACTAAAAAAAGCACACGACCAGAGGGATTTACAGCAGAATTCTATCAGACATTTAAAAAAGATCTACATCCAATACTACTTAATTTATTCAAAAAGATTGAAATGGAGGGAGAAGTTCCAAATTCCTTCTGTGAAGCCAGCATCACTTTAATACCAAAGCCAGGTAAAGTTACAATGAAAAAAGAAAACTATAGTCCCATATCCTTAATGAACATAGACACAAAATTTT
>NW_008338996.1:6667018-6667433 GCF_000622305.1 Nannospalax galili | reverse complement strand
AAGATATGCCAAAAATTCCACCCAAAAACTCCTAGAAATTATTAACATGTTCAGTAAAGTGACAGGTTACAAAAACTAACCTACAAAAGTCTATAGCCTTTCTATATACCAATAACAAGTGATCAGAGAAAGAGCACATGGAAACACTCCCCCTCACAATAGCTGCAAGAAAATATCTCAGAATAAACCTGACCAAAGATATTAAAGACCTCGAAAATGAGAATTTTAAATCTTTGAAGAAAGACATTGAAGAAGACATCAGAAGATGGAAGGACCTCCCATGCTCATGGATTGGAAGAATTAATATTGTGAAAATAACCATCCTAACAAAAGTCATTTATAGATTCAACGCAATGCCAATCAAAATCCCTATGACATTTTTCACAGAATTGGAAAAAACCATCCTAAGATTCGT
>NW_008338996.1:6625504-6666944 GCF_000622305.1 Nannospalax galili | reverse complement strand
TATACCAGATTTTAAGCTGTATTACAGAGCTATAGTCATAAAAACAACATGGTACTGGCACAAAAATAGACCCATAGATCAATGGAACAAAATTGAAGACCCAAATATGAATAAAAGCAGTTTCAGCCACCTGATATTTGACAAAGGGGCCAAGAATATTCACTGGAAGAAAGACAGTATGTTCAGCAAATCGTGCTGGCAAAACTGGATCCCCACCTGTAGAAGAATGAAACTAAACCCTGTCTTTCACCTTGCACAAGTCAACTCCAAATGGATCTAAGATCTCAGTGTGAAGCCTGAAACTCTGAAACTGGTACAGAAAACATTGGCAATAACCTACAAGATATAGGTGTAGGAAAGGATTTTCTAAACCGGACATCAATTGCCCAGGAAACAACATTAAGACTCAACAAATTGGACCTTATTAAACTAAAAAGCTTCTGTACAGCAAAAGAAACAACCGAGGAAGTGAAGAGAAAACCCACAGAATGGGAGAAAATCTTCACCAGTGACACATCCGACAGAGGTTTAACATCCAAAATATATAACAAACTCAAAACACAAAGAATCAAGAAAGTAAGTAACCCAGTTAAAAGAAGGGCTAAGGAACTGAACAGAGAGTTCTCAAAAGAAGAAATAAACATGGCTAAGAAGCATCTTAAAAGGTGTTCAACATCACTAGTAATTAGGGAAACGCAAATTAAAACCACTTTAAGATTTCATCTTACCCCAGTCAGACTGGCTAAGATCAAGAGAAATGATACCAAATGTTGGAGAGGATGTGGGAAAAGGGGAACACTCATCCAGTGCTGGTGGGGCTGCAAACTTGTTCAACCTCTACCTATAGCAGTATGGAGAACTCTTAAAAAACTACAAATGAACCTACCATTCAATCCAGTTATACCACTCCTTGGCATATACCCAAAGAATTCATCCTATTGCAGAGACACTTGTACATCCATGATTGTTGCTGCTCTTTTCACAATAGGTAAGAGATGGAAGCAACCTAAGTGTCCCTCAACTGATGAGTGGATAATGAAAATGTGGTTCATTTCTACAATCAAGGTTTACTCTGCAGTAAAGAAAGATGAAATCATGAAATTTGCAGGTAAATGGATGGAACTAGAAACTGTAATACTAAGTGAAGTAACACAGACTCAGAAAAAAAAAGAAAGAAAAAAACAACACATGTTCTCTCTCATATGTGGATCCCAGCACCAAATCCTGATAAGTTATTATGTTTCCATTAAGTTATTATGTTTCCATAAGGATTATGTATCCATAACTACAAGAACCAGGATGATGAAAAGGAACCAGAGAGGTAAAGGAAAAGAAAGAATCTGAAAGAGAAGAACAGTAGGAAACAGGTGTTAATAAGGAAGCTGTGGATAAAAATGGGGTTATTATAAGGGGAGGGGGAGGGAAGGTTATACAAGAAACCTAGGGGATAAAGAGAAAAAAGAACCCAAGAGAGGTGGGATCATAGGAGAAGGGTATTATTAAGGGAGAAATGGGAAAAGTGGGGGCACCTTAAATGGGCAAACCATGGTGGAAGCATGAGATAAATAATGCCCAGCTAGTTTTCAACAAACCAAAGGAAACCATATTAGTCCAACAACCTACTGACAAATTACACATGCAACTAGATCAAAGAATATAATATGAGTCTAGACAAGGTTTATCTGAGAACACTTGGTCTTTGCCCACACTTTATCTACATGGAACATCATAAGTAAAAGTACCAGACTGGTGGAACTAACATTCTTGGATGTGTGCCAGCCATACTTTGAGACCTATATTAATTTTGTCAGAGGGACATAAAGGACTGTTTTGGCTCCTTGCCCTCCTAGGTCAACTAAGTTCCAGAGGACTATGAGCATCTCTCAAAATGTCCTGTAACTGTTGTGAGTCACCTGTTCTCTTGATCAAGGAGGCCACCTGTTCTCTTGATCAAGGAGGCAGTGGAGACCCAACCAGATGGACTTGAACCAGTGTCCAGTCTACAAAGAGGAAGGTCAACACAGAGCAAACATTTCCTTCATGCTTCCAAGAGAAGCCAGCCATGCTCGAGTAGGACCTTTGACTTATCTTCACATAAACAGAACTGGTAAAAGAAAGGAGTCAGGGGCTCCTCCCAAGCCCATATTACCCCTGAGGAAGAGATCCTCAAATGATCTTAAGAGTAAAAATAAATTAGTTTATCTGGGCCAATTGTAGGGTCTTAAACACCCAAAAGGAAAATATAACCAAAGACCAAAGAGAGTTCATATGTATAGCTAAAGGCTATATAACAAGAAACAATACCAGACAGGAGATACCTTCCTTTGAGTTATTGGCCAGGGTGGCCCAAAACACTCCCAGATAGTAACCCAGCATAGAACTGGGAAAATGAACAGCAGACTCCAATCCTATCTGAAGGAATATTGACAACTGATTGCTGCCAGATGAGGAACAGCTGATCTTCCTAGAACAAGGATCTCTAGATAGGCTGACTAGATTCAGTGGATGGACAAGCACTGGGGAATGGCTGGGGGTGCCAATAACACAGTGGTCAGTAATAGGAATTACAGAGTACATGGGATCCAGTTTGGGGGGGGTTATGGGAGGGTACCATTTGGGAAGTGGGTATATAGATGAATAAGATTGGCATGTTCTGTATGATACACACACAAAAAACCCAATACATTTAAAAATGACTTATATTTGAAGAGGAAAGATAAAAATTTACTTTATGTTAATTAGTAGAGGTGATAAACAGTACCATTGAAATCTACCTGATGACTTTAGATCCATACTCAGGTGCCAAGGATCCGAGTGTAACTGACTGTGACTAGTAATAATCAGATACATCGAGATTAGAGACACATGTACAAACAGGTAAGCGTTAGTAGCATTAAAAATGAGTCTTCCTGTAAGAAACAGCATATTTTAAAATGAAATGGAGAGCTTTTTTAAAGGTTAAAAACTCATTCAATTCTATGTCTTACAGAATTTATACTGAGTACAATATTGTATGACTGTATTAAGTCAACCGTTAACCTAAAAATTTACAGCCACTTTTGAAAGAGATGTATCCTTGCTCTGGAAATTGTTATTGAATATGTTAAAGCTGTAATGAAATGCTTCTTCTAACCATATGGTTATTAAATTAAAAAAATAAAAATAAACAAAAAAGAAAGTGACATAAAAATGAATTCAGTCACCACAGATTATGTTATCAAAGGTGTGATCACAAAAAAGAGGAAATTTCACCTTATTGCTGTGAAATGTGTGGTGTTTTTGCTTTAAAAAGCAAAGATTATAAGCATATTTAAGTGATGGTAAAATAATATGCTAAAGAAGAAGAAATACAGGATATAGGTGAAAATGTATATGCCATTTCCTAAGAATTTAGGAAGGTATAATAAGGTTACTAGAAAGGTTAATTTAGAGATTTAAAGCATACTTCTTACATTATATGAAGAAGGAAAGGAAAGAATGTGTATCAAAAAACTATACTCCTTCTAAGGCTCAGTGATCTTCAGGAAAGAGGCAGCAGAAAATTTGTATGTGTCAGAGGCTGTGAGTGACTACAAAGAAACAGTGTTTTCTGGACACAACAGGACAGTTGTGCATATGAATTCACAGCAGTTGTGACAGCATGCACAAGACCGGAGCAAGCTCAAGCTAGACAAAAGCCCCACCTTTAGCTGAGGAGCTATGGGTAATTGATAGCTGCTAGGAGAGGGAGAGTCCATTTGCTTTCAAAGGGTAACTTCTGGCAGGTTAACCATGCGCCAGGGTATGGCCCACACCCAGGAATATTTGGGGAACACTTATTGAACTCAATGGGCTTAAGAAAAAAAGAAGACATAAGGAGGTGGTAAGGAAGTGTACGTGGATCTGAAAAGAGATGTGGAGGAAGTTGAATATGGTCAAAATACATCGTATGAAAGTCTCAAAGAATTAATAAAAATATTATTTAAAAGAGAGAAGCCTAAAGATATATAATTGTTACGGAGCTAAGTGATTGTCAGGTGCCTCATTTCAAAATGGCCCCAGTGGAGATAACCACCTCCCAGTGCCTTCAAAAGCTGGCACTGGGAACAGCATCTTTAAGCCCACACTGCTATGAAGGGCTGAACGGTTGATTTTACAGAGGTAAATGAATCCACTCCCTGTTAGTGTGTTCTCTGTGAGTGAGGGGTAGGTGTCATTCACTTACTGCATTTAAGGGTGATAAGAAAGTGGTCAGGAGAAACCTGGAAAGATTGCATGGAACATGAAGAGCTAATCTAAATTAGTGGTGACCCAATCCTAAACCATGTGCCTTCCTCTAGCTGTTGCCCACTGTCACAGAAGAACACTCACACAGCAATCAAAGCTAGCAAGGCAAGGGAGAGCAGGCAGTTTCTGAGAACAGTGGTCAAAATATAACCATGAAATTGCCGTGCATAGGGAGATGACTTTTAAAAAGCTGGAACTGATAGATGAACAAAGTAATCACATGAAGGAACGGCAAGTCCTGATGACTCAAAAGACAGGCATGGTAGGAGTGAGAGATCTACTGATGAGCTAAAAATTATGATCAAACAGTAGGATGTGGAAACCAGTGGTTCTGATGGGCCAATATCCTGTTGTGACAGTCTCCAGTGTAGCCCAAGACTGATTGGCTGAGGTGGAATAGAGAAAAGTTCACGATAATGAGCAGGTCAGGGAAACAAGAGACTCAACAGGTCATCTACAAGGACCACGAACTCATCTCTTCTGATATGAACATGAAGAGAATGTTCCAGACCAAATACCTTATGCATTTATAGGTGTTTCAGCTAAAGCAGAAAGGTGAAGTCTGGGTTCTGTATGTCCTTACTTTTCAGGGAATGTCTGCAAGCCCTAGACATAAAGCAGGATGAATTTGGCCTTGAAAAAGTCCTTTTATGAAAGGTGGGCACCCTCCTGGGATAATTCACACTTGTTCTGAACAGACAGAGGAGTATAGGCTTTTTTTTTTTCTTCTTGTTTTCTGCAATGAACAGAATAACAGATGGTCCACTAAGGGAGTCTTTAAGAACGGTCATCTCAGCCAGGGGTAACTTCCATGGGGGCTGGTGGTTTTGAGTATGAAGAGCTGAATTATATAACTACATAGTGGGACTAGAATCTCAAACTGTCTTACTTCTTCTGAGTAATCTTTATTAACTCCACTGGATTGAGTTAGGAACCCCTCTTCTGTGTTCTCATAGCATGTGGGGTATCTCAGTACCCATCATGCTGTCACAGACTTTTCTAGCTAAATTATTTCTTCATCCTAGGAGACAACAAGCTCATTAGGGAGGGAATTCATGTCTATGTTGTTACCATATTCCACCAAAGTATGTGAACCATAGGAAGTGTGCCATATATACTAATGGGATGAATGAGTATTTTTTTGTCTCTGTGTGTGTGTATGTGTGTGTGTGTGTATGTAAGTTGTAATAATTGTGATAAGAAGAAAAGTTTGGTGGCATAGGAGAAATGAATAGAAAATAAACTAAGTGCCTTTTCTCTTGGGAGGCTCTTGACATTAGAAATCTCTCATCTGAAGAACAGCTGGAATGAAAGAATCATTTACTGAGGTCCTAATACTAGTTCCAGATGTTTGCAATCATGTCATTTTGTACCTCACCCTGCAGAACATATTTCCCTTACCACCCTCACCATGCCAACCGCTGTTCCACTATGGCTGACAGAGTGGAGTTCTGACTCTTGTATCTAGTAATATCATCTCCTTCTGGCTACTCAAAGACAAGCAGACATCAGGCAGGTGACAGCCCCTATAGTTCCTGCATCAAAGAAGGCATGACCCATATGACTTGAAATGCTCTGAGTTACTTCTGGAGGATGTCCTAAATACCTTCCGTTTAACTGCTCCATTACAGACATGGCCACCACCCTCTTCTCTGCTCCTATAGATAAAAGTTATTCCTTTTAATTCACATTGCTAACTGCTCTCCTACACTTGAGAAGGTTTTTAGTCTAAGGTCCAGGATAGGATCATGAGTGTATGCTGAGGGAAGGTGAGGGAGCTGGGATGGCAAATGTGCACTGGAGGAATGTGAGCAAGGGAGAGTTTTATTCAATTCAAGGTGATTGTTGGCACCAGAAATAGAAGAGGATGAAGGACAGAGTTGAGTTTGACAGAGGCATCCTCTCACCATCTAGACATTCTTCTTGACCCAAAGCGGAGTCTAGATGAACAGTTTATATTTGAATCGGGTTGGAGGGGCAAAGAATAAATAAAGATAAGACACTTGGGAAGAAAGTGAAAAGTAAAGGCAGATATCACGAGGAGACACATTCAAAGAAAAATAAAAGGAAGAGTTAGGAAAGGATGAAGAAGAGGAGAATCAGAAAAGAGTTGAGAATTGGCAGGAGGTAAACCTGGTGCCTGGTACCAATCTGCTAGGAAGAGGCCCATCAGACTCCCAGATGCCAGGACAGAAAGGGGCACTGACCAGCTCCAGATGTTTATGCCTTTTGTGAGGACTGAGTTGGGGGGAGGTGGCAAAAAGGGCCTGTTGCTTCTGTGAGCAAGCCAAAAGAGTCAGCTGGCCTTCCAGCCCTGAACCAAACAAGCTGAAACTAGAAATCCCATGGGGACAGAGCAAAGCTTCTACTTTTAAAAATATTTAATTTTAAATCCATCAAGAGAAGAGCACAGGCTTGAAGGAAATATGTACAGGCACTTTATCACAGTGGGTATTGGGAGACTGTAATGCAGGGTGCAAGCCATCCCTTCCTTTACTCACATTTCTGACCCATGCGTCAAGGAAAGACGATTCAATGCTCCTTCTACTCCAAAGTTTTGGGAGTCTTAGCAGCTGATATAAAGAAAGAAGACAAAGTAACAATCCAAACAAGGCATACCCCCCTACAAAATCAGGACCCTCCAGTGCCATCTGTTGGCTACATTTCCCATCCTGCCCAACTACACAAATATCTCCTCGTTTCCTTCTGCCTCTCGGATTTTTCTCAATCACAGAAAACTATACTAGATATAACAAGGGCTGTTGGACTTTGGAAGGGGTGGGGGTGGTCAAGGAAAGAAACCAGAGCCCCAGTTCTAGCTAACTAACTCATCACGTGTATAACCTCTGGCCAAGTCCCTCTCCTCTGAGTCTGTAGGTCAAAGAGGGGATTTGGATTCATTAAGTCTGTCTGTGTCTCAGCCTCACTTCTCAGTTCCCCCACAATACACACAGACACATGTCTACTCTGCCCAAGAGGCTGGAACTTATGCCAATTGCTCTGATGAGGCCACGTGGGAGAACCAGACGTCTGTTTTTAATACTGATGACAGATTAGCGTGCGGGGAATTCAACCACCCCCTAAAACAAGCCCCATTTCTGCTCAAAACAACTGGAACAGAAGGCTACTTATGCTTGGCTTTCCTAACTGAGTCCCAGGACCCACAGAGCAATGGCTTCTCTGAAAGAGACAAAGCGGGAGCTAAACCCAGGGGAGGGGACAGAGCAGCAGTAGAGTGTGCCTTTCAATCGCTCACAGGGGTGTGGAGCAGATGGCAGTCATAAAGAGTATGTGTTTGTGTGCGCACACAGGAGAAAGAAATATGTGTGTATGCACCTATGTCTGTGTATGCACATACATGAGCTTCTGAATAAATAATTCCATCCCTGAACTTCGCTGCTGTAAAAAAATTCAGAGATCAAAGGAGAAAGCCTACATTTCCCTATACTGGCCTCACCTAACCAACTGTGTGAAAAATCCTCTTTTCAAAGTAAGTCTTAAACTTTGTTTTACTGTTTTCTTCCTGATATTTCTCTTCTCGTCTCTGCTCAACCCTTCTCCTCCCCCCATTTTCTAATTCATAAAAATAGGAAAAAAGCAATTAATGTTTATGACTACTGAATATGTCCCAAGAACTGTGTTATAAGTGATCTTCAAAATAGCTTTCCCATTCTACGGATAAGAACGTGAGACCTAGCAAACATGCCAATTCTCAGTAGCTTGCTCAGGAAGAAGCAGTTAAAATTGATACCAGAAGCCAGATTTTCCAAAATTGGGCTTATGTCCTAATTCATCTCACTAAGCTGAAAGAGTCAAATTCGGGCCAAGTTCATTTTCCAGAGGTATCACGGTTTGGATAAGAGATGCCCCAAACCAAAGGTTTATAGGTTAACACACAGTCCTCAGCTATTAGAACTAATCATTGAGAGGTATGTGCTTGAAGAATCTGGTTTCCAGTCTCCCCTCCTTTCCCCTCTCACCTCTGCCTCTTCCTCCCTCTCCCCCCTATTCCTTTCCTGGACTCCATGAGGTGAGCTACTCTTGCTACCATGATGTTCTGCTTTACCTCAAGCCCAAAGCAATGGTGTCAACTAACCATGGAGCGAACCATCTGAAATCACGAGCTAAAACAAATCTTTCCTCCTTTTTTTCCAGGCACATTGTCACAGCACTGCAATACCTAACACAAGAGGGTTGATACATATTAGAGATGCTATAAAGGTAATAGATGATGTAAACACTTCAGATATCTGCCTCTTCTTTTGGATTAAAGGATCTACACAGCCATGATACACTTTTGAAGACAGACTATGCACTGAGCTGGGCTCTAGATCTGCTTAACATTCCATAAAACTATACCATATTCAAGAAGTTACATGTCAGAGTTGAAACGTTAAGACATGTATATGGTTATCCATATACACACCTACTCAGCAAACATGTATGGCACGCACTATGGGAAGATGGGAAAATGGCCCCCAAAAGTACATCGGTAATGTAGAGATTGTACAACTAAAGTCAAGTCTCACAGGAAGGGTTAAAAGAACCTGTAAAGATAGAGGTGACGTGTAATTGTTTTCAATCTTATGAGTAGACATAAGAAGATGAAGTCATAGCTATGTGGGATGAGTAAGTAACTAGGAAGAAATAAGCTTATCTCAATGTTTTAAAAGGCAGGTTTTAGATCAAAGTACTATTTACTGTATACTATAAAAGAATTTTTGGATTCCTACCTTGGGCTGGATGTAATGTTAGGCAGTAAATCAACACATCTGACGACATAACCTTAAAAAGTTTTTTTTTTTTTAAATCACACACACCCTAACTAAGATTTAGAAAATATGAAACTGCAGAGTGTGTGTCCCAGGATAGAACTCCTACACTAAACCTCACCCTCCCACAGCTCATGGACCATTGTGGAAGTGGGAATGGAAAGTTTGTAAGAGCCAGTTGTGGGTTTGTGCATGATCATAACTTAGGCATAAGGAAACAGAGGCTTCCAGAACACTGAGAACTTGCTCATATGAAATTGTAATGATGGTGACAGCATGCACAAGAGCCATACTGACTCAATCAGACAAACACCCAGCAGGTCCCAAACCCAACTGTTGGCAACTGATTACTGCTGTGTGAGGGAGAATAGATCTTCTTTGAGGAAGTGACTCTAGATAGGCTGACTAGACTCCAGTGTCTGAACCTGCACCAAGGGACATCTGGGTACAAGTGTTTGACTAGATAAGACTTAACATATATGACAGAATGCATGAAATCTGGTGGAGAATGTGGATGGGGGAGGGGGTCCAAATTTGGTTAAGACCTATTATATGAAATGCACAAAGTCAATATTTTGTAAAACTCACACAGGAAAATACGTAAACATGTTTTACATTTTGGAAATCAGGTGAACAAAGAACAGATTCTGAAAGATGGAAAAGAAGTTGTGTGAGCTCTAAAACTTCCACTGCCTCAAGGAGAAACCCTAGGAGTTTCTCCTAGAGTGAGGAGAAGGGATGCTTAGTAGATCATCTGAAGTCAGAGTTCTGGGTTCAGAAAGATAAAAGTGATTAGAGTTAGTAGAAAAGAATGACGGATAGAGTTTCATAGAGAAAAATATGAAGAGCTCTAGGGAGGGTCCGCCTTCAATATTCAGCAGGGAACTGATTTGAAGTATGTGTATAAGTATGTGTCTACATATGAGAGAAGAGTGTCCTGTGCTCACATAATGGCCAGTAACACCTGCTACGATAAGACAAATTGGAAAACCTTACAATTCATCAATTCATGGGCTGCAATGTAGAGCACACAAAAGGAATAATTAGCCCAGGACTAAATATTAAATACTGTTCAAGTTCCACCTAAAAAATCTCTTTTTAAAATACATTTACTTATGTACTTATTTACTCTGTATGCGTGTGTGTGTGTGTGTGTGTGTGTGTGTGTGTGTGTGTGTGTGTAGTGTTCAGAGGACAACTTGGGATGGGAGTCAGTTCTCTCCTACCATATGAGTGCCAGGGAGCATTGAACTCAGGTCATCAGGCTTGGCAGCAAGTGCCTTTACCCACTGTGCATTTCATCAGTTCTTGGGGCTAGAGAGATGGATCAATGCTCCCTGTCCTAAACATGAGGACCTGAGTTTGGATCCTTATCCCCATGTAGACCCAGTATGGAGACAGGAGAATCCCAAGAGCTTGCTTGTCAGCCCATCTAGTTGAAGAGAAGAGTTATGGGTTCAATAAGAGACTTGTTCTAAAACATAAGGAAGAGAATTGTTTAAAGAAGATACCCTGATGTCAGCCTGTGGCCTGCACACATGCCTGTACAGGTAAGCACACTTGCATGCACATGCATGTACACATATGCACACACACACACACACACACAAATTATAAACTATGCAAAAGGAAGCAGGGAAATGAAACCCATAATGAGAAGAAAATTCAATCAATAAACCAACTCAGAACTGATACAGAGGTTAGAATTGGTAAAGACGTTTAACATTATTGTAACTATGTTTCATATACATTCCATTGGACAGAGGTATGTCTCAGCTGGTAAGGACACCTGTCACCAAGCCTAATGGCCTGAGTTTGATCCCCAGAACCAACATGATGAAAGAAGGAAACTGACTTCTACAAGTTGTTCTTCGAACTCCACATGCATGCCACAGGACACAACTTCTCCCCATTCAAATAAAAAAATAAATGTAAAAAATAATTAAGTAATAGGACAGGTGTAGTGAGACATTCCTGTAACCCCAGTACTCAGGAGGCTGAATCGCAAGGACCAAAATTACAAGAGCAGCCTGGACTTCATAGTAGAAGTAAAACAAATGAGCAAACAAGAAAGACACTGAATACGTAAAGTCAGAACTTCCAAAGGATGAAAACGACAATGCCCAAGATGGACATTTTTCTGAATAGGATTAACAATAGATTAGACTTCACAGAAGGTGACTTTGAAGACAGTATGAGAAATTATCCAAACAAAGTACATAGAGAAAAAAATATTTTTTTTAAATAAAGCAAACACTATCGATGAGTAATACCTTGAAGAGACTGAATTCACATGTAACTGGAGTCACTGAAGAAGAAAAATGGGGAGAGAAGAAACATATTTGACAAAGTAATAGCCAAATGATTTTCTAAGCGTGATTAAATTATAAACCCACAGATCTAAGAAAGGTCAATAAATGCCAAACAAGAGAAATAATGAAATTATTCAAAATGAGTAATAAAGGGAACCTTGGAAGGAGCCAGAGAACAGACGCATGTGAATACTGGGAAACAAAGCTAGTAGTTACCACTTAGTACTCACACAGAATCATGCCAACAAGAAGACAGAAGAGCCATGTCCTTATGGGGAGATGGATTTGTCCACCTAGAATTCTATATCCAGCAATGACATCTTATAAAAACAAAATTAGAAACAATACATCTTTAAATGACACATGAGTAAAAGAAGGAGCCACAGGTATCCTCCAAGTCAAAGGAAGATGACACAAGATGAAAACATGGTCGAGGGGCACACAAAGGGACTAAATCATCAAAACTTAGGCATCTGCATGGGTAAATATATAAAACAGCTTCTATAAATTAAATTAAAAATCTAATTGACTACTTAAGGAAAATTAATTAAAATGAATTTGGAATTTTTAACATGTTTCACTGAAACATCTGACAAAATGCTGAAAGGTTTGGAAAAGAGAAATATATATGTAAATACATATATTGATGCATAAGATTCCTCCAACACTGTGTATGAAATGGTATAATGTCACTTAAATGCATATTGTGACATGCTAAATATTCATTCTATGCCCCTAAGACCATTCTAAAACAGTGAAAGAGTCACAGACAACAAATTAACATAGGCGATATCCTGAGATCGTGAAAATAATTTAAAAGAAGATGGATGGGGCTGAGAGATGGCTTAGCAGTTAAGAGCACTGACTGACTGCTCTTACAATAGACAGGGTTTGAATCCCATCACCCACACTGCTGTTAACAATGGCCTGTAACTCCAGCTCCAAGGGTTTGAAATCCTCTCTGGCCTCCACAAGGCACTGCATGACATGAGTGCACTTACATACTTTCAGGTATAACACTCATACACATAAAAAATAAATAAATAAAATGAGGATAGAAAAAAAAGAAGTAAATAAAAGCGATGTAGAATGGCATAAACCTGGCCATACCAATTTCACATTAATTGTAGTTTAAACAATTTTAAATTTAGGATGTCAAACTAGACAATAAAAAGAAAGATATAGCCAATGATATTCTGTTCACAAGAAACAGGCTTTAAATATAAAGATAAAAATAATATACAAGTAAAACAATGGTAGATGATAGACTATAACACTAATCAGAGAGATTTATAGTCCTGTTAACATCAGTCCAAATATATTCAGGGCAAAAGATCTTCCAAGGATAAAAGAGACCATTTGATAATGATAAAAAGAGCATGTAAAAATTCTGAATGTTAAAAAATTACACTCAATGGACTATAAATTTTAAAAAGGACAGGAAATTGGGAGGGGAATGTTTTGGAGGATCCTGAAGGAGCTAAAGGGAGGGATTGAGGGTGAATATGATCAGCATACATTGCATATATGTATGAACTTTTTTAAAGAATAAATCTTAAAAATTATAAGTTTTGTAAACTCAATAGTAAGTTAGTAGAAGTTAGTTTCTTCCACCTAAAAGAGGGCCTCTACAAAAATGTGGTTAGCTTTATTTACTGGTTTAAAAAAAAACTTAGCTACTTTTATCTATTGGTAAAAGTCTGAAGAGTTCAGCAACAGGGTTTTACCATCCACATCCAGTGTACAACCAACATTATTGGAAATGGCCTTTATTGTTTGGGGGACTTCTAGGGCCCTCTAGCCAATAGCTCATAGGGGGGCAACCCTCCTCTGGCACTGGGATTTTCATTTAATAACCGTATGACTTCTGGTAGGGCTTTCTTCCATCCCCGTAGGGTTCCTCTGTGCTTAAGTCTTTTCTCTTTCTTTCTTTCTTTCTTTCTTTCTTTCTTTCTTTCTTTCTTTCTTTCTTTTTCTTTTTCTTTTTTTCAATTGTGTATTGGGAGAATTTTTTTCCTTTTATTCCCATAGTTCTTTGTATAGTCCTCCTTCCCACTTCCCCTTTAACTACCCCCCTTTTGAATATTTCTCCCTTAGTAACACCTTTCTCCTACTATTCTTCTCTCTTGGATTCCTTCTTTCCCTTTACCTCTCGTGGTCTCTTCCATATTCCTGTTTCTTGCAGTTATATCAGGATATGCACTCACTTATAAGAATTTGGTGCTAGGATCCACAAATGAGGGAGAATATACGTCTTTTGCTTTTCTGAGTCTGTGTTACTTCACTTAGTATAAAAGTTTCTAAATTCATCCATTTATCTGCAAATTTCATCATTTCCTCTTTTTTTTAAAAATACTAAGTAGAACTCCATTGTGTAAATGTACAACATTTTCATTAACCACTAGTCAGTTGAGGGGCACTTAGGTTGCTTCTATCTCTTAACTATTGTGAAAAGAGCAGCAACAAACATGGATGTACAAGTGTCTGCAATAGCATGGGTCCTTTGGGTATATGCCAAGGAGTGGTATAACTACATGGTATGAGCATAGATGAGGGAGAAATCAAGCTTGAACTAAGCTGAAAACTCTCTGCCACTGGATGGGTGGCTTTCATAGTACCAGAAAGTGACATGGGGCACTTTCTGTGACAGCAGGGGAGAACTATCCCCTATAATTCTGCTCAACAATGGACCCCATGAGTGCAGCACTAACAACATGCCAAACAAGATGTTCCAGCTGGTGCAATAGTGGTGTGTCTAGTGTGTGTACAATCAGCAAATTTTCAATTGGATATAATGCCCATCCCTAGAGGTAGAACACACATCTGGTACTGTAGACCAGGGTGACCTCCTGTGGCAGGGAGGAATATAGGCTCCAGGGGGGAAGCCACTGCAATTGTTTGTTAGATGGATGTAATGTACCTGCTAAAGTACTTTCCAAGAATTTGTATTTATTCATTTGTTATTATAGCAAAGTTCAGATGCTCTTTCTTCTTGCTGTTTGCATTTTGATAGTAGATGGAATCCTATTGAAATGGGCCAACAACCCATGGAATACAGATGATGCAGAGACCTGAAAGTTCAGTGTCTTGCCACAAAGGGAAGAAGATCATCTCACACCTATCATCCCCTCCAAGTCTCAGGGACTTTTGTGGAAGAGGCTGGCAGAAAGAATGTAAGAGCCAGAGAAAGGGTGGAGTGTTAACTGGAAGTGTCCTTCAACCACTATGCCAGAAAGCAATAGTCACACCTTTTCACATGCGTCAAGGAGTTGATCAGGGAGTCAGTTACCCAATCAGTCAGGCTTAGCTGCATGTAGGGGAGGGGCTAAGGCTATATAAGCCAAGAACACCCTGAGGACCCTCTCTCGCCATTTTGTGTGGTTGTCAGGAAGTCACAGGGTTTATATTTGAGTGTGACTTTCCAGTGCATCTGCAAATGGAGGGCACCCACTCTTCTGTAAATAAACCCCCACCCTATGCTCTATTAGCAAGCCCAATAAACTCATTAGAATTTTCAGAAAAAGAAAGAACAAACAGAGCTAGTGGAAACCTTCATTATACCACCAAAGTTGACTCCATGTTGGCAAATCTTTTGGTCTTTGATTTTTTTATTCCTATTCCCCCGCCCTTAAACTTCATTGTATATGTATTTTTATGTGAATTTGATTCAAGTTGTTTCTGGAAAAATGTATTAAATTTGCCTCTCTTTGGAATAATAATGATAAAAAAGAAATATTACACATGCAAAATATGGCAAGGTTAGTATGCACCTGTACACTGTGCAGAACTGCATCAGGATCATTTACTATTAAAATAAAAATGCTGGTACAAGAGGCATACACATAAAATAAAAACAATAAATAAAAAATTTTTAAAAAGAGGCACAAGAACAATGATCATGACCAATGCAAGAATTAAGACTTGGAAGCACCAGCCCCTGCTACATTTTAAAGATCAGTCAGTCTGCGAATCGGTCCTGGGTGAAAGGGAATGCCAAACTTGATTTTCTCATATAAACAAAATACTAGATTCAATCATAACATTATAATGATCTTAAATGCATTTAATACTAAAAGCTATAATTCAAAACCAGAAAAAAACTGAAATATGTAGCAATAAAAACTTGCAAAGTTTACATTTTAAAAAAGTCTGAAGAGTTCATCCTAAGAGTAGATACAAGGTAAACTTGCGTTCTCTTACCATTTTTACTAAGTACAGTACTACAAGTTCAAACCAGAGAAATTAATCAAGAAAAAGAAATGAAAGTGATAACAGGGGCTTGGAGACATGACTCAGAGGTTAAGAGCACCTGGTGCCCTTGCAGAGGACCTGAGTTTGGTTCCCAGCACTCACACAAGGGCGCGGGTGGGGGAGAGCACTCACAGCTGTCTATAACTCCAACTCCATGGGATCTTATGCCTCTAGCCTTCCTGGACACCTGCACACACATGCACATACCCCCTTCACACACATATATACACACAATTAAAAAGAGTAAAAATAAAATCTTTTAAAATTAAAACATAATAAAAATGATTCCCATTGGAAAGGACTAGCATAAACGCTCTACTTTCAAATGGTGACATAAACAAATACAGAGAGTAACCTTCAGGAAGAACTGGGTTTTCTAACTTAGGAGGCATGCAAGCAGCATTAGATTTCGAAGGATGCGTTAAATGATGAAGAGGAAACAGTACTGGATGGACTCCAAAGATCAGCTTGCTTGGAGGATTTTCTACTGATAGTAGAAGAGGAACTACAAGGCAAAGAGCAGAGTATACTAAAGGAACTGTGGCAAGAAGTATTCTTTGTGAAGAGAGGTCGGGGAAAGCTTGGTGCTGAAAGGATCAAGAAGCCTCTGCTGAGGAAGTGATGCTTGAGTTCTGACATAGATGCTGCATGGGCTGTAACAGCAGACACTGTTCTGGGAGTAAAGCAGGCCTGGCTATGAAACCTGGTTTTACAACATAGTGGCTATGAGGCTTATGGAAAGTCACATACCTCTCTCAGACTCACATTATCGGTAAAAGTGGTGGTCATTCTTGATTTACATAATTTTTATTTGTTTTAATATGAAAAGAGCAACATGCTACAGAGGTATGGGGCACTATTATTATTATTATTATTATTATTAAAGTGTAAGGACACCTTTTGGAAGTCTTTGATTTCCTTTGGTAACTATATAAACCTCTGTAATTATAAAAATGTCCCTTTGTTCATTTTCTGTGTATTAGTGTTTTGCCTGCATGCATGTTAGTGCACTAGGGAGGTAAGGAGAAGGCATCCGATTTCCTAGAACTGGAGTTATGGATGGTTGTTAGCCACCATGCCAGTGTTAGGAACCAAACCTAGGTGCTTTAAAAGAGCAGCCAGTACTCTTAAACAGTGAGCCTGAAGGTTATATAACAGAAATCACAGTGCCAGGAAGAGGACACTCCCTTTGAATTATTGATTGGGCTGGTTCAAGAAACTCCCAAAATAACACAGCTATTACTAGAGCCTTTGATTGCCTTCCAGAACTTGAAGATAAGACCCTATGGCTGAAGACAGGACATACTTCAAACACAGAACTTGGAGCAATCAAGGTGGAGCTAACCTAGAAGCCTCCTCTCTGAAGACTAGCTCTCATAGTATCATAATGCCAAATTAGGGAGGATTCAGTCTAGCTATACAGTCTGTGAGCAACAACAATGTCTGTACCAGTAAATAATCTCTATTGGTGCAGGAGTGGCACTTTTATCTTGAGGATAATCAATAGTTGTCTAATTGGACTTATAGCTACTCAATGAGAGGGAATTCAGGTGTGGTACTGTAAACACAGCCAATTAAACATGGTTGGAGATGGCATAGATCCAGGAGAAAAACGTTCTTTTGTCACATTTCTAGACCAACATAGTTTACTATATTCTAAATACATAGCTCTATAGTTATAGACAAGTGTCCTCACCACTCATCAAAGAAGAGCTGGAGACTATTTCAGAGTTCCACAACTGGCCAAACACAGAGAATAATTGTCTGTGAGATGCCCAGCCCTAAGTGGCAATCTACAATACAACCTTTATACGTAAGTGTCAGAGAACATAGTAGAAGGGGGCAGAAAGAATATTAATGCATCTCTCAACTCTTACCAGCAAAGCTTCCTTATGCAACAGATAGTCATTAACCCAAAAAGCCACAACTGACCAAAGTGCAGAGAATAAGAGACTGAAGAATGCTTATCCTTAATAAGATACCTACATCAAACCTTTGCCACCAAAGGCTCAGGGACCACTGTGGAAGAAGGGGTGGAAAAATTTTAAGAGTCATAGGTAGTAGATGACCATAAGGATACAGTTTTCCAGACAGCTGGGAAGTTACTCATATGAACTCACAGCAATGGTTGCTGCATGCACAAGACCCACACAAGCTGAAGTCAGACAAAATCCCAGCACAGAAGTGATAAAGTGTGTAAGAAGATTCAACCTTAGCTGAGCAAAGATTGGCAACCAATAAATACTGGGAAACTGAGAGTCCATTGTCTTTAAGGGTGTGACATTAGATAGGTTAACAAGTCTCCAGTGCATAGACCCCCTCACTGATGGACATTAGAGTACACAATTTGACTTGAAAGGCCTAAATATATATGACAGAGTGCATGAAATTCAGAGGGACAGGGGCAAAGAAGGAGTACAGATAGAGGAGCGTGGAGGGAGTCTAAATATGATCAAATATATGATATGAAATTCACAAAAATTCACCAAAAGTCTGATGCCTAACAAAGTATGCCTAGTATAGGAGACATTGGAAGAGTCATGACATGTGTAGTGAAATTCAGAATATTTTGTGGTTCGAATTTTATTACAGTAAATTTTGATTTAAAAAAAAAACTAAGAAGAGATTATAGAAGAAAACCATCATCAATAAAGTCTTTTCACAAATATTAAAACACATACAGAAAGGCCACACTCAGCCACTCACAGATACTGGTAAATCTTATCAACATAAAAGTAAAAGTGCTTGCAAATGAACATAAATACACATATATGGACTGGGGATGTACCTCGGTTAGGATAACGCTTGCTTAGCCTTTATGGATTCAATTCCTAGCACTGCATAAAATCATGCTTGGTCACAGATATCTGTAATCCCAGCACTTGGGAAGCAGAGGCAGGCAGATTTCTGTGAGACTGAGGTCAGCCTGGTTTACATAGTGAGTTCCAGGCAACTGGGGCCATAGAAAGACCCTGTCTCAGAAAACAACAAAAAAAACAAAATAAAAACTAAAAAGAAGTTAAAGGTTATCCTCTACTGCAAAAGAACTGGATTTTGAGGACAACCTAGGCAATATGAGGCCTCAAAAATTAATTAATATACAAACAAATAACAAAGAAATGCATATTTAAGTTTGCACATATGTATATATACACACATGCACATATACACATACACACATGACATGGGTGCACTTACGTACATGCAGGCATAACACTCACACACATAAAATAAAAATAAAATTTAAAGAAAGTTTTAAAAAAGCCATCTTTTTCAAAACCCCTACATAAGCACTTGGGTGATACACACATAGGCTCAAAAGCTAGAATGAACAAAGATCAAAAGATGAGACCAGACAAGTTGCTTAATTGTTTCATGATCAGCTCCTCTGTGTACTTGATATCCCTGCAGCCTATCCTGCTCCTTCAATCAAATCATCTATATCAATTTTGAGTTTCCAAGAACCAGTCAATGAGATATCCATTATCTATAATGCAATCCTCATTGTTTCATATTCTTTACAGTTTCAGAAGACTCAAAGCAGAAATAACCCAGAGAGGAAAGCTAGGGAGATAGGAAAAAGTCAGAGAGAAGACAGACAGACAGACAGACACACACACACACACACACACACACACAAGTAATATAAATAATGATATCTATTCATTCATTACATATCCATTCCTCAAATATTTGGATGTCAGATTTTATGGTAGATTTGGGACTCCAAACTGATTTAACAAAGATAAGTCACCCTTCTTTCTTTTCTTTTAATGTAATTGGGCAAATAACAAAGGAATAATTATACTTCTTTCGATTATATTCTTTCAGTTACATTCTTTGTATAATCCAGTCTTGGCTCAAGTTGAAAAGTATGATCCTGGGGCGGTGACACTAGCTGGATAATGTTGGATTGGTCTTCGTTTTCTAAAGTGTGAGGCAGGCACAATAAACATCAATCCCTTTAGGGACATGGTAACAATGTCTGTAGGTCAGTGCATGACACAGGAAGTAAATGCCCAATCAGAGCTTTAAGCCTAGAAAAAAATAATTACTGACTGGAAGACTCAACAGAGTGCAGAGAGCATGTGACGACAGCATGGATCACAGCCGGAGGCTCCGTTTCTTGGCAGTGTCGGGATGTAGGAGAACTCAGAGGGAATGTTCTAAGTGACAGCCAAATGTAGCTCTCTTAAATCCATCTTTGGGGATGGAGAGATGGTTCAACAGTTAAGAGCACTGGCTGTTCTTACAGAAGACCAGCACTCACACGGAGGCTAAAACCAGCGTATAACTCCAGTTCCAAGGGAATCAATGCCTTCTTCCATCCTCTGTGGGCATTGCACGACATGGGTGCACTTACGTACATGCACGCATAACACTCATACACATAAAATAAAGTTTTATAAAAAGTTTTTAAAAGCCATCTTTTTCAAAACCCCTGCATGCTCACCTCATTTACCATCTCTTTTTCCCTAGCACCTGTTCACAAAGGCTACCTCCATAGATCTCTCAGGAAAAGTCAATTGTTTGAATGTCCTTATCTCAGTCCAAGAACAGTATATTAATAGACAAAAGTTTGCAAATCCAAGACCTGTGGGTGTTTCCTCATGGAAACAAAAAAATTCTCTTTAAATCACATAGAGCATTGAAGGTCCAAGTCAAAGGAACTCTTTCCACCTAGAACTTGATGCTGTTGCTTATTCAAAACCATATCCCCCAAAGCACATATTGATGGGGGCCATATGATCACTAAACAATGAAACTTTCCTTCTCAAGCCAGCTGACGTTAAGTCCACAAAGACATTAGAGAATCGAGTTTCCCTCAGCCTACTATCCCATCAAAACGGAAAGGCATGTACTTACCTGTGTACAGGTCAGTGTCTGTGTATTCATCCACTTTCTTGTGCTGCAGAATATAGTCAGAGACCTTGGTCCCAATGGCTGGCTGAACATCCACCCACTCCAGGGAGACCACAGTGCTAGAAGGCTCCACTGTTGGAGAAAGCCGTAACCTACAGGAGTTAACAGGGAAAGCTGCTTACTCTCAAGCTCTTGTCATTCAGGGCCCTAAACAAGTGCATAAATTCAAGATGATGCAAAGTTTCAGCCTGAATTCAAATCTTGATTCCACCTACCACCAAAACCTTACAGGTTCTTAGAGAAATCATTTACTCTTCAAGGTTTCTGTTTCATCATCATAAATTAGGGATACAAAGAGTCCCCTTTGTATCAAGCAACATGATACTGAACAAATTAGCCATGCTCACAGTATAAGCTCAATGGAAACTGGTTAGTTTTCGTTTATTCAAACCATGTCCTCAGTGATGTTCCATTTTTTTAAAATAAATTGGCAGTGACTCCAAACACAGGATTTTGACAATGGAGAATAATTAACACTATATGACATGGCAGAACACAGGAGCTTTCAAACTTCTTGCCCTTCCTTTAAATTCCTGAATACATCAGTCAACTGTTTAATATCCTTAAGTCTCTCAAAAAGAGAATTAGTACTTAATACTCTCTCCAAGGGGCTGGAAAGATGACTTAACAGTTAAGAACAGGTTGTTCTTGCAGAGGACTTGGTTTCCATTCCCATCACCCACATGGTGGCTAATCACAGTGTCTCTAGGTCCAGGGGGATCTGGCACACTCTTCTAATCACCTTGGGCATTTACATACATGCAGGCAATACACTCAAACATATAAAATAAAAATAATAAATAAAATAATTTTAATTAAAAAATACTCTCTCCAAAAGAGAAGGAACTTGGAGTACATTTTTTTTTTGTAAAACAATAAATAACATAATGACTAAAGGTTACTACTGGATCGGCCTTTAGAGACAGTGAAGTGTGATTCCCTCACTTCACAAAGTAGGGAAAGAGAGGTCCCCCAAGACGGAAGGGGCTTGCACAGGGTTACACAGCAAGGCATAGACAGGACCATAGTGGTAACTTTGCCTGAATAGTGTCCAGATTCTTTCTTAATATACACCATACCATACCATCTCTTCAAGGACCATCTTGTAGTATGATTTTTCTCTCCACACAGACATGTTTTACAGCACTCTGGCTTCCAGTACTGACTCCTGGCCATTTCTCTGGCACTTCTTGATCTCACTTCTCCAAGAAAAGTGACCTTTCTTTACTTCCTCAAATAAATATCCTATGTCAGGGACTTCTCATAGGTGGTTCTGTCTGTCCACCTGTTGCCTAGTTGACTATTCCTACCACAATTCAGGTTCCTTAAAAGACGTTTTTCCTGATCACTTCCCCTCGTTTCCACCTAAAGCACTCCTAATGAGCCTCCCTAGGACCAACTATGCTTTCTTTAGTTTTTTATTTAATTCTAAACCATGTCTTTTTACTTCTAGCATCTATCTGTCCTGCTTCATCACCAGCCTCCTAAACGTGTAGTCTGTGTGTCTTTCACCACTGATATTTTCTAACCCAGTGACCTACATACATCAGGAGATCAAAATTACTGACCCAACAAATGAAAGACATGGAGTTCTCTGAGAGTCTATACCTTCTTCATCTCAGGAGATGCACTTAGAATGAAACAAAGCAGGAGTCAGTTTTCCAGCAAATCTGTGTTGAGAGGATGAGTGCAGGAAGGAATGATGGATCATAAGGGATAAAAAACACACACTGCAATATCAGTGTCTCCCCTGTGCCATGCTTCCATTCTGCCAGTGTTCTCCTCTTTCTTAAAGAAGTAGGTAAAGACCAGAGATTTTGCTGACCTGGGTAGGCACCATGGGAACACAAAAATGTGATAGATAGCTTTGTCTGCCAATACAGGAGTGTGAGCTGAAGGAAATGGGGTAACTGAAGGAAGAGGGGCCATACATACGTACACCGGCTGTGGAAGGGGACTGCAGTTGGGAAGCCCACTGGCATCGAAGGCACTGAGGTCACATCTGCACCAGTTATCAATCACATCCCCTTTCCCGGAACACCAGTAAGAACTCATCAGTGCACTCTTGAAAGCCTGAAAGAGAGGATGACAGAGGGATGATGTGATTGTGGTACCGAGACAGAGTAGAGGTGCTGATGGTCCTGATGTCAGCCCACCAAGGGTTTGCAACAGCCTTCCTGCTTCAACCTTTATGACCTTACCACCCAGTTTTCTGATCCTGAGATACTCATTACCCAGCAAAAAGTCTCTTGACAAAGCTAGACAGCAGGCTCAGTTGGGTCTGATGGCCTTGCTTTGCTGGTCTTTGTTTAAAAGAATGACCACTATTATATTTAATTTCAATATTCTTAAAAATATTTTATCATTGGCCCAAAGTTTTCCTTTCCTCGCACTCTAACTCATATTTTTGGTCTCAAATGAGACTTTCTCTTAAACCTGAGATTGATCATGCCTACCTCTACATTTAAGTATCTGTCTTATCCAATAGATACTGGTCTCATGAGGGGAAAGGGACAGACTTTCTTCTCAGGAATATTCAGTATTTAGTAAAAAAATGAATGGCCAGTGAAAAAATTGGGCATTACTATGAGGCAGTGAAGAGAACTTGGAAGGAGTCCCCCACCCAGGTCAGACCTCAACGTATCCCTGTACTGCCTTTCTATTTTCAAGGCTCAGGAAGATGCCTGTAACTTGTGTGTGATGCCTGAGCAAATACACTGGCTAAGTCACTCTATTTTCACCAACATTCCAAGGATTCAGAATGTGGAACAGAGCTCTTTAAAACTTATGGAGTCCAGAGAAGGTTGGTTTTTTACTCCTTCGCCAGGTATGTGCTGGGCCAGCTCTATGCACTTCGTTTCCTTTTCTCCTGTAATTGTTACCTTTTCTGTGCTGTGTAAATGAATGTTGCCTGCTACTTGTCTGGTTACCAAGGACACCTGATTGATCAGATGTCACTCTTTCACATTCTGCAATATTCAAAAGTTGCAAGAACAGAATGTTTGTGGGAAATGGGGTGGATTCTCCCTCCTTAGCTCTCTAGCAGCTACACAGGCCTAGAAGAACACATGTATCAGGGATCCTGTGGCAAGTCTCCATCACACTTCTCCCAGAAGAATCAGCAAGAAGACTACAAAGATTCCTGCTACATATTATTACCAACGCTTCTACTAGGAATGAATAGATTGCATAATTTCTCCTGAGTCAGGTGAGTACCAAAAACTGAAAAAGAACTAAAATAAACGCTGATATTAATGAAGCACACAACTGCACAGCTCAAAGTACTTTACATTAAAATGTAACCTCCAAAACAGTCCCAAAGTTACATATTACAACCCTCATTTACAGATAAGAAAGTTAGGAATCAGTGAGAGACGCGTATTTCCCAAGATCACACAGCAAGAAAATGGTGTAGGCATAATCTCAATCTATATCTCCACCTCTTAGAAAAGAGTGGGTCTTTTCTGCTCAGTCACAAAGATTTGTGGGATTAACTCCCATAGGGTTTCCAGACTCAGTAAATAAAAATAGAACATGCTCAGATTAATTTAAATTTTAGACATTAATTTTTAGCATAAGTATAGTCCATGAAATATTTGCAATAAAGTATCTGGGCCAGAATCAACTGTACAGTATGAGCACACTTCCTACTATGTCCCAGAACCTATGCTAGGGATAAACATTCCTTTTCCTAGCAGCAAGAGAAAAAGAGGTACTCTCATAAGGACAGACCAGATGGGACAGCATGAGCCTGTGCTAACTAGTAGACCTGTCTTCTTTATTTGCAGTTTCCTCCTCAGTAAAACCAGTCTACACAACTAACTGTTCAAGGCTTAAGATTCTCCAACATCTCCAGCCAGAGCTAAGGACTTAATTATCATAACAGTGAAATCCAAGGCCATGGGGGGAAGTGACACAGATGGTAAGATTGTGTTGAAGTCCAGCAATGAAGAGAACATCCTGTTTTATGTGTTTTTGTTTCTTTCTCTGTCTCTCTCCCTCTCTCTCTTCACAACCCCCTGGCCCTGTGTGTGTGTGTGTGTGTGTGTGTGTGTGTGTGTATTCTGTAATCAATAGGAAATTGAGCTTATGGGAAACAAAACAGGAAATCTCCCTGGACTTTGCAAGTTTCATCATTTGGGCAGTTCTTGGGAAGAAATCCTTTCTGTGAGTCTCCACATCCACTGGCTGTTTCCCAGAACCCCGAGGAACAGAATAAGGCCTGGTGCAATGGCCAGGCAAGCCCTGGATAGAGCACAAACACACTCTGATAAAAGTCTAACATCAAACAGGGAGCTCTTTTAAGGCAGCAGAAGCCAGCATTGTGTCAGCGCAGGATCACTCTTCCTTACGTCTTCAGTCCTTGCAACACTCCATCCACAGTCCAATGAGATCCCAGGGGAAGAGAATCATAGAATGTTCCAGCTTCACAGAACTTGGTCTGTAAATCATCTAATCTAATCCATTTACAGATGCAGATACAGTGGCCCAGGGAACCTATCTGGCTGCCTCAAGGTGATAGACACACTCAGTGATTTAAAAAAAAAAAAAACAAAAAACAAAAAACAAAAAAAACCTACTCTTTTCTTTTGATTAATGCTTAAAATTAACCTAGAAGATGTGTTTTCTACCATTTACAGAATATAAAGAAGGAAGGAGCTTGAGGAATTGAAGGTCACTAGAATCCTATACCATCATTGACTTTCCTTGTCACATAGAAACAATAAATGCCAAGGTTTTAGCCAAAATGCACTTTTTGGCTTCTCTGTTTTGAATCATGTGCTGATATGTGAGTGCATGTTTGCGCATATTTGTGTGTACGTGTACTATACGTGTGTGTGTGTGTGTGTGTTTGTGTGTGTCTGTGTGTGTGTGCATGCCGGTGTTCTCAGAGGACAATGCAAACTTGCACTGGAGGCATTCTGACTCTTAGCTTTTGAGGGGATCAACATTCTCATGGTCATTGGTTTTCATAACAAAGAAGGTTTGCATTTCCAGAACTTGTAAATGCTTCCAAGTTCAAGCTAATTAGTTAGTAAACCAAGTTGAGCAGGAGGAGAAAAACAGCCACAGAAATGTTAAGCAATCAAAATAAACTAGGATTTATTCCTGACGCTATTGTTACTTTCTTATTTGAAATTGCATAAGTGATTCTTCTTTATAAGCCTCAATTTCCCCATCTGTAAAGCGAAAGGGCAGAAAATACATTATTGGAGGTTGAATTGAGTTCAATAAACATTCCCTGAACTTCTTACTCTTACCATGTGTTGCCTAAAAGTTAAAAAGGGGAAGAACAAGACCCAGTGGCTAACTTCAAAGGACTCATGGTTTAATGGTAAAGACACACTCAAAGAATTAAAATTACTATGGTTCAAATGCTGTGAAGTCATACACATAGGAAGCTGTGGGACTACAAAGGAAGGGACCTTTCCAGCTCTAAAAATTATTGCAATGCCTTAAGAATCTTAAACCTTAAGTAAACATCCTGCATTTCATTAAGATATTTAGGACAATGTACACAGAATGTCATTAAGTCCATGAATTAAATTCCATACTCCATACTTGTAATGACTGTATTTTTATGACTGCATATCCTATTTTACACTAAAAATTAGTATCACTTGCTGACAACAAGACAGTTATTTCTGATGTTGAGATAGTTATGGTCTGTAAGACTCCAAAATGATACTCTGAAGTCCTCACTCCAAGTTTTATGGATTGTATTATCTCTATAAGACTAATAAACCTGGTCATGTGACTTCCCAATTTATACCAAATAAGGAAGGGAAAGGCATTCTAAAGACAAAATAATCTATTATCTTTTTCTTCTCTGGCTCCATTTCATGGCCTAACATAATAACTCACATGTAATATAAATAAGTCAATATTTGTTAAATTGAAATCAAAGTTCACATGGAATGCTAAGTGAAACAAGCCAATTCGTAAACAGTAGAAGAAAACGTTTGTGATCTTTTTCTTACCCAACATCATTTATATGATGCAAGTCAGTTTGGTGCATCCAGTCAAACACTGGGGGTCATTCTGAGCTCCTTCCTCTATCTCAAAATCAACTTCCCTTCCCTGGTCTCACTGCTGTGACTCTTACAGGGTGGGTAGTCACGCCTTTTCAACAGGCAATAATCACAGTCTGTGGACTGGACTCTTAGCTCCAAGCTCAGCTATTCCCTCACATCCTTTCACAGCTGCCTAAAGGATCAGTGCTTCGTCTGTCCTCATGCTTGAACCTCTTCAAAATTCCCCATCTTTCAGCTAAATCCTCTACTAATTAAGTTGACATTCATTGTCCTTTATCATAAACTGTGTCTCTTCACTCATCTAATCCCAAATGCTGTGGTCTAGTACATTCTCACATCTCGGGGAAGGAACTTTAGTATTTCACACCCACAAGCATTTTCTACATTGAGTCTTCGGTTTGAAATGCCTTTTCTCCACTTGCTCCTTTTTGCTGAACTGCAAGAAATTCTCCTTGACCCACAGAGCCTTACCATACTTTGGCAGATTTATTTCCCACTTTTTCTCATTCAAATTCTGTACATTTCACATTTCTTTGTAATTTATGTATCTTTCTCACCTATTAGATAGTGAAATCCTTTAGCCAAGATCGTAGTTGTGATTCATATCTGTGTCATAAGCTCTAAGATAGAGTTGAACACACAAGAAGTCTCCAAAATGGGTTTTAAATCATAAAATTAAAATAAGATACTTTGTCAAACTAAACTGAGGAGGGACGACCCATCCTGAATGTAAGTGCCACCATCCCACAGGGGTCAAAAACTGAGTAAAAACGGCAGAAGGAAAGAACGAGCTGTGTACCCAAGTCTATCTCTTTCTGCTTCTTTGCTGTGACAGCAGCGTGACAAGCTGCCCCATTTTCTCACCATCATGGACTGTATCCCCTCCAACTGTGAACCACAATAAATCCTTCCTTTAGTTGCTTTTGTCTGGTATTTGTCACAGCAACAAGAAAAGTAACAGAGAAAAACCAGCTCTGAGGACTATTACTGTGACAAAATGTGTGGAGCGATTTGTAGGCCATTAGGACTGGTTTGTGGGAGGAATTTGAAAGAATTTTGACCTGTGGATGAGAGAAGCCTTAGAATGTTGTGAATGGAGCTCAATGGACCATTCTGGTGGGAGTCTAGAAGAGGAGAATGATGAGAGAAATATGGAAAGTGGAGACCCTGCTCATGAGGTTTCATGGGGAAACACAGACTCTAAGTATGAGGTCATTTGTATTATATTCTGGCAAAGAACCTGATGATATCCTGAAAACTGAACTGAGAGTGAATTCAATATTATTGGACTAAGTTGTTTGACAGAGGAAATTCCAAGACAACGTAACTCCAAAGCCACGGCATGGATACTGCTCACTGCTCTCATTTAAAGTTGCAGACTAGGCACTGTTGAGAAAGCAGGAATAATCGTCTAACACATCAGTGTCACTAAAAAGAAACCTTATGCTCTGCACTGAAACAAGGTGCTCTGAGGGAGAGATCCCACCCACCAAAGACTTCAATTTTCGTTGTTGTTGTTTGGTTGCCTTTGTTTCTTAAGACAAGGTCTTATTCTGTAGCCTTATCTGGCCTGGGAATCATTATGTAGACCACACTGGCTTGGAACTCACAGAGATCTGCCTGCCTTGGCCTCCTGAGTCCTGGGATTACAAGTGCAAACCAACACACCAGTCCTAAGACTTCAGTTTTTGAAACTGCAAATGTATTTGAAAGGAGAGAGCCTGAACTGAAGATACCTGTGAAGGAGTTCCCTACTTGGAAATGATCACCTAGGCAAGAGTTTTCCCAGATTCATTCAAAAGGTACCCAGAGGCCACTACATATGTGCTACATACTGAGCTGGTAACAAAACTTGCAAGGACTGTCCACATGGTACTAGTTTTGCAGGAATACAAATGCAGGAGTTATGGAATTCTGGAGGCTTAAATTAAGGTTCAAGAAAGGTGCTAAGACAAGAAAGAGTGTGGCATGTTTATATTCTGTTCAAAGAGATCCTGAAAGGTCAAATGCATGGAGCTGCAAAGGTAAGCTTTAAATGGCAGTAGAGTCCCTAGGATGCTGGAGATGATCACTGAGGAAAGCTGTAAGCCTGGAGTGGAGCAGGCGTATGAGAGGGACCATATGTACTGGAATAGCAGAACCAGAGTGCAGGGGATACCCTAGGCTGAGGGTGTTGGGGTCCAGATGATGCCACCAAGAGTCTCAGATGCTAGACATCGAGCTGCAGGATGTAGAGTTTGCCCTGGTTAGTTTCAGTCTTACAATGACCCAATATTTCCTTACTATGCACTCAGTTCTTTCTTTTGGAATGGGAATATATGTGTATTGTCCTGTATGGATTTATGATGGAAGTCTATAATTTTTTCATAGGAGTTTACGGTTAACAGATTGCCATGAGTTTCAGAAGAGACTTTGTACTTCTGAACAATGTTGAAGCGACAATAGTGGAAATAACCAAACATTTTATGATTGGACTTAAAACCCAGTTCACAGGATGGAGCCTGGCACTATTGTCAGGGCCAAGAACTTGCAGCTAGACAAACTACAGGCCGCAAGGGAGGACTACTATATTATTCTGCCAAATGGACATAGTATTAAACCAACTTCTAATGTTTCACCATTATACCCAAAGATTAGTACATCTATCAAATCTCATCAGGAAAGCTTCTTCTTGGAGAAGATTGAGATTTACACAGAAACCCACAGCTGGTCAATGTGTAGAGAATAATAAATGACAGAATGCTAAGCACTAAATGGGACAACTCTATGACTCCCTCTTCTCCTACAGCTCAGGAATCATTGCAGAAGAGGAGGCAGAAATATTGTAAGAGCCAGTGTTGACAGAGGAATATAAGGAAACCTTGCTGTTCAGACACAAATGAGCAGTTGCACATCCGGATTCACAGTGCTTGTGACAACATGCACAGACCTGAGCAAACCCAAGCCAGATACAATCCCAACATGGAGGGCGGAGCTCAGCACAAACTCACACAGTCTAGCTGAGAAACTACTGGCAGTTGCATGCTGCTGGGAGAGAGAGAGAGAGAGAGAGAGAGAGAGAGAGAGAGAGAGAGAAAGGCAGTTTTCATTAAGGGTGTGATGCTTGTTAGATTGATGATGCCCCAGAAAATAGACTTACAATGAAAACTATTTGGGGGAACACAAATTAGACTCCATAGGCCTTTATAAAAACAACAGAGGACATGGAATGAAGGGTGTGGGGGTGGACCTGGGAAAAGATGGGCAAAACACATTGTATGAAATTCTCAAAGATTCAATACAAATACCTAGAAAAAAATCATGGAAAACTCCTTGCTTAGTAGAATGGGGAAAAAGGCTTAGAGAAGTTTTAAAAATAGACTAAACAGTAAATGCATTTTTAATTTTGAGATGAACATCAGACTTTTGGAGTTTATTGTAGAATGTTAAGATTTAAAATTATGTGTTTGGGTGTCAGGTAGAAAAGGGATAGACTTATGATGGTGAATCTCTACTGTCAATTGACTGAATGTTGGAATGCCTTAGGAGACACATCTCTAGACATGTCTGAGAATACTTCCAGACAGGGTTAATTAGGGAATTCTCAGACTGAATGAACAAGGGGAAAGGAGAAGACAAGCTGAAGACCAGCATCCATCTCTCTCTATTTCTTGGTTGAGAGCAGCTGCCTCATATTCCACCACTACGAAATCCCCACATGATGGACTGTATCTTCTCAAACAATGAGGTTATAGTCAGAATGTCTTAAATAAATTGGAATTACTGTATGGAGGAGAGCACTCAGTTATAAAAAGAAGCTTCTAGGTCTCTTGAGAGAGACATAAGGAAGGAACCGTGGTTGATGTCCCAGATCTGTAGGGAAAATAATTGTAGAGCCCATGCTGACCGTATGATTAATTAGTTAGGATGGACAAGGTCTAGTGAACACAGGAAGTGAAGCATTAAAGATGGTAAAATAGCAGTGTGAGCACAGCAGCATTAGTAGAGGCTTCTGGGGTAAGCCCTGCCTGGAACATGTGTCATTCAATCACCAGCGTATCTCCTCTACAGCTGGAGAAATTCCTGTCGCTCATTTCCTTCTTAGCTTTAAGTAAGCTTTAATGAAATAAGCGAATTTCAAGGAGGTGGGATGCCAAAAGATATGTCTGTGTGTTCTGACAATAAAAATGAGATTAGTTGCTCATCAGATTAAAGAATCAATGATTGCATGATTAAGTAACATGTAGAAGAACACGGTTAAGGAGAGAAGCAGGTAGTATTAGTTAACATCAGTCTTCTTAGTCCCAAAGAAAGTAGAAAGATGTATTCAGTGAGACATCTCAGAGATTGCTTGAAGGAGATACAACTGAGGCACACGTGAGCAGAGGAAAATGGAACCTGTGACCTACACCCCCATCTAGATGGGGTTCTGAAGGGCATATGGACTTTTCATTGGCACTGATCTCTTCATGCTACATTAATCACATACACCTGCAATTAAGTATTTGTTAAAAACTCAAGGAATATAAACCTCTAAAGGAACTCAAATATAAATATGGAGTTTGGGTGACAATGACATGTATTGCATGTTCATCAATCATACCAAACATACTACTTTAGTGTGGGAGGTTGAGAGTTGAGGAAGCTGTGGGAGTGCCTGAGTAGGGGCTTTCTCTGTACTAGGAGTCTGAAAAAGGTTCATTTTGAACTCCCACCAGGGAGCATCCACTCTGCAGAAAAGGCCACACAAGCCATTGATAGTTTGCCTAAGAAAAGAGTGGGAAGCGGAAAATAGACACCTGCGGCCTCTCACTTCTAAGCCTAGTGCTACAGCATCTCCTGTTAACATCCCTGAGCCGCCCAACAATTTGTGGATGTAGCAGTTCTTATTGTCTTTGGTAATTCTTAAAAGTGAGCAAGTCAAGGGTCAGAAAAAACAGTCTCTGAATCACCTAGATTAACCTGATCTGCTTTTGACTTGTAGTTCCAAATCCCAAACTTGGCTAACTGACTTTTTTCCAATCTTGTATTTCTAGCCTCAGATTCCTCCATTCAGTGAAGAAATAGCAACTTGTAAGAACCCATTTCCTATGTAAGAAACTGTGCAACCCAGTCTATGGCTCTATAAATCATAGGAACAACACCTAATTTCCTCCTGTCAGGACACATTCTCCCCTAAACGATGAAAGTCCAACCAACAACTCCTTAATCTAGGTCACAGAAAGAAGGCAGTTAGAGTCAGCCAAAACCCCATCTTGCCACATTTATCTCTGTTAATGAAAAAAATATTAGATAAATATATAAAAACCCACATGGGGGGGGTCTGTCAGCTGTCTGTTCTCTAAAAGATACAATGGTAAGATGACAGGATTATATGATCCTCAAGTGAGGATCTATTTTTCTTGTCAACTAGTCCCATATTTCAGCTCCCATCTATCTTATAGAGGATGATGAACTAGGATTTAACTCTTTAAAAATAACAGCAAGCATTTTTTGACACTTTTATATGCCAGGCACAATGTTCAGTGTTTGACATGCAGGGAGTCATTTAATTATTACAACCACACCATGAATTGGGTACTACTATTGATCATACAAAAGTTGATACTTGAGGCTCTAAGGAATGTGAGCTCTTTTCCTTATCCACATAGCAGTATTTAGCACAGCAAAATTCATACTCATTTTCCTCAATTTCCAAAACTAAACGCTTAACTACTATGAGCTAACTTAATCAATATAGTAAGCCTACAGCTTGGGGTACATGACCTTCAAGCAATCCTTCAAAATGTTGAAAATTTTAATTTTAATAATAGGCACCTGAGATTTGGTGACTTGAACAGTGTTACAATCTGAGATGATTTCAAGTCAGGATTCAAACACACATATATTCCAAACTTGATCTTCTTCTCTGCCTTGGTCAGTTTCCTAAATATTGAGGACAGTTAGCTGTTGAAACACATTACTTGCTTTCTGGAAGTGGGGGAAGAGAAGAAGGTGACTCGGTGGGTAACCTGGGTGTCCAGGGCTTGATGGTGAACCTCTCCCATTACCAGGCATCAAGGTGTTTTCCTATTACTTTTCTATAGCCCCATTATGCTGTCACCTATGCCATAACTGAACTTCCAGAGATAAAAAAAAAAAAATCAGTCTGGAAAGTTGAAAAAAGCAAATAGAAAGTACTGTAAATAGCTAAACTGACATAAACCACAAACAAAAACTATGTAATTAAATCTTGGAATATAAACTTTAAAAAAAGTGTTTGCTGTGGGGCCAGAGAGATGGCACAGGGGTTAAGAGCACTGGCTGCTCTTGCAGAAAATCTGGGTTCAGATTCCAGCCCCCACACGAGAGCCGACAACTATGTGTAATTCCAGTTCCAGGGACTCTAACACCATCTCCTGATCTCCACAGGCATTGCATAACATGGTGCACTTGCATACATGTAGGTAAAACATTTGCATACATAAAATAAAAATAAAATTTTAAAGATTTAAAAAATACTTGTACAGTTATGAGGATCTGAATTCCATTTCTAGCATCCACATAAAGGCTAGGACTGGTGGCACAAGCTCACAAGCCCCATGCTAAAGAAGCAGAGACGAGGATCCCTAGGCCTTGTTAGCCAGCTGGTCTAGCCAAATTGGTGAGTTCTAGGTTCAGTGAAGGACCCTGCCTCAAAAAACAAGATGGAGAAATGACTGAGGAAAACACACTCCATGTCGACTTCTGGCTTTCACATACACATGCACATAGGTGCACCCAACACACGTGAACACATATAAACACATGCACACACATACATACATACATACATACAAACAAAACCAAATAGATTGTTCTATATAGGATTTTTGAAGCTACTAATAATCCAATTGTCTCTGAGATGTCTTGAGAAAGTATTATATAAAATGCAGCATTTATGGAACATAACACGTCCATAGACCTTTGTGTAAACATGGAATCTGGAGATATGTAACTCTTCTCCAGGTTGAACCAATCTAGATTCTAGGCTGAACACAAAATCTTCCATCAGCCAAGAGGTGTCCAAGAAAGAGAGCCTGTTCCACCTCTATAAGTAACTCTTTATCCACAGCTTACACTCTGGGCCTCCTATCTTGACTATACAATGAGGGTTTAGGACACTCTTCTTTCTGACTTTCTGATATCACCATGAGTAAAGACATGTGTGTCTCTCTGGCTTCCAGATTGGGCTCCTTGGCTTATCTGATGACAAAACTGATCATGACTCTAACCACACCACATTAAATTACTTATAAGCCATTTGGATGTCGTATGCTAATGCCAGGCCCCCAAATCTCCAGCCTCTGCTTCTCCCTCCAGCTGCCCCCTTGCCATGACCCATTTAGTGTTCTGTGCTCCCGCCATGCTTTCTCACCTCTTCTAGCCCATTTCTTCTCCAGGGAACATTTTTCTTTTCGTATAATTCCCTCTTAATAATCCATCAACTCTCAACTTAAAGACCACCATGATCCATCTCCTAAATCTGGGGTGAACACCTTCCTTTGTAATTTATCTTCTCCTGTCTGTTCCTACCTCATTGTCTATTTAATTGTTAATCTGGTTTCCTAATAGATTGTGTACTGTTTACTTTGGGGACCCTGTCTGTTTTGCTTACTATTTAATCTCTAGCATCTGACATAGTATAGACACTCACCAACTGATTAATCAGTTGGTTCATAAATAAATTATATGTAAATTATATATAAATTATATATAGTAATGGATTTTATTGTGACATTTTCATACATCTATATAATGTATTTTATCACATTCACCCCCTCTGCTCCCTCCCTGTCCTCCTTCCATAAATCCCCTTCTTTCTAATCTATCTTCTTTCTACCTCCAAGTTTTTATTATTTATTTACTTATGATTCATGGATGTTTACTGGGGTTTCTTACAGGATCCTGGGCAAGAGATTCTTTATAAGAAGATGGGCTCATTGCCTGTGTTTAAACCACTGAACAAAATGTCTTTCCTTTCCCCAGAGGCCATTAACTTCCAATACTCAAGGAGGAGTGAGGCATCATGAGCCCCTACCCACTAGCCACTACTCTCTACCTACAGGTCTTCAGGGAGGAGTAGGGTCTCATAGGTCCACCTGGTCCCCCTCCCCTATGACAAGCCCTATCTTGTATAGGTCCTGTATTGATAATCGCAAATGCCATATGATCAAGAATGCTCTGATTCCACTCTCTCCTGCTCTTAGATGCTTTCAGCCTCCTCTTCTGCAATGTCCCCTGCGTCTTGGGGTGGGAAGATTAGTTCCTTCTATAACTGAGGATTCAGAACCCCCTTATTCTCACCTCTTTGAGGAGTTATGGGTTTCCACAGTTATTGCTGTAAAAGGTCTACCTACTATTTTGCCTTAGCTTGGAAGATTTTTCCTCTGCGTAGCTTAGGGATAGTTCTTTGCTCTTAATCTTTGCACTGCACCCACTGGATGCTCCCTTATGCCTACCAAATGCCCAGGAGTTCAAAGAGTCAAAACTCTTCTCTTGAAAATCTTCTATATCCTCCCATGATATGGAAAACTCTTTAAAACATTTTAGCACCCCCAAATTAACAGAGACAAGTGAAGAATTCATTTCAACTGTCTTTTGTGTCTGAGATATGTATACAAGTTATATGATCTAGAGGAGATAGGTTAGTTGATGTTTTGTATGCAGATTTTTTATTGCTGCTGTTGGTTTTTTATTTGTTGGTTTTGCTTTTTCTTTTCCAGGCTGGGGATCGACCTGGGGTCTCCTGTATACTAGACAAGTGTTCCACCATGAGCTACCTCTCCAATCTTCGTTATTCTTCCCATTTTGTTTATCAGTTGTTTATGACGGGGTCCCACTATGCAGACAAGGCTGTCCTTGAACTTACATTTCTTCGGTTTAGCCTCTGAGTGATAAGATATGAGAAACATGCCACCCCTCCTGGCTCATATGGGTTGAATTCTAAAATAAACAACAAAAGTGGTCTTTTTACTCCAAATAATTCTCATATAGTAATCCCTAGTCTTTTCTCATTAATGATGTGAAGTAGCGGTTAACAATTCAGATTCCCAGGCTGATCTCAGACCCACTGACAATTCTGGTAGAATTGTTCCCAGTGCACCCTGGGCTCCAGCATCTGTACTTCCATAAGCTCCCAGATGACGTTCATGGATCACTGAATTCAAGAATCTCTTTCATCTTTTTTAATGCTGTGGCTTTGGATATATGCTGACATGTCACAGTATACCATATTAGTGGGTTTGTGCACTACACTTTGAGATTTTTAAAATTTACGGGATTTAACGCATACTTTCCGGTTGTCACATAAGTGTTTGCTGGCCATATTTGAACCAAATATACCTGTTGCTGTAACCAAGGCTAACTGGACCAAAGTTGATTGATTACCTAATACAAATCAGACCAGTCAGAATTTTTCTTAGGAATCTGGATGTTCTTTGGGGCTCACTGTTTCGAATGGCATTAAATACAAAACTAGTCTTGTAGACACTGAAATTTTTCATATTGAATTATGTATGTAGTGACCAGAAAAGTTTATAGTAAGAATAAAAATGAGCTTAAGTGCACAGAGAATCAGAGACAATGGACACCAGGATTATTGCTGAACGGAAACCTGGACTTTTCATTTTCCACTTAAAAATATTAATAATTTATTTATTCATTTGCTTATTTATTTATTTAATATGCATGAGTGTTGTGCCTGTATCTATGTAAGTGTACCCATGTTGTGTAATTGCTGTGGATGCCAGAAGAAGGTGTCTGATGCCCTAGAAATGGAGTTAAGGACAGTTGTTAGCTACCATGTGGGTGTTGGGAACAGAACTCAGGATCTCTGCAAGATTAACCAGTGCTCTTAACCCCTGAGCTATCTCTCTATCCTTCATGCTCTATCTTTCAAGTACATGGGAAATAACTAAGTTATTATAATAATATCTCCTTTTATGTTTAGAAAGTTTCAATGAGTTTCTATTTCTTACCATTAAAAGAGCTTTGGATGAAACAAATATAAATACTCTGCGTCTTAGCTTGACACACAGGTCCCATCACAAAGTGATAACAAGCAAACTCTCTAGCCTCATGTCCTACCAGCATAGTTTCTCCCCTCCCTATACACCAGCTACATCAACCACTTGTCATGACCCTGGCACACAATACTCTTACAAGACACTTTGTCTTCATACATGGCTTGATGCTGGCCCTTCCCTTCATTCCACCTCTGATGAAGTTAAACTTAATTACTTAAGACTCACTAAGACAGGAATTTTCTCTGGAAATTCTTCTCTTATTTTTCAGAAGAACTGAAAACCCCTGCAGTACCTTTGCTCATACATCTATTAGAGAACTTATCATTTTTATTGAATTACTTATCTTCTCTGTCTATTGGGTTATGAGTTCCTTACCTGAGTTTATTTTATGAGCAAGTATTGAGTGAATGTGCAGAAAAGCCTGAGGAGTAGAAGACTGGGAGCTCCTTGGATGTCTAAGCTATGTGGTCCTACGTGGACCTGCTCAGTCATCAGGGCAATGGCTTGCACTGACATTGTTCTAAACTATCTCCAGACCATTTGTCCTCCTTGTCATTTAGCTGATAGCAACTGTGAAAGTGATGAATAGCAGACCAATTACAAACAATAGAAAACATCAGTTATAACTCCAGGGAGAAGACGTAGCCATATCAGTAGCATCATCCATCTAACTATGAGTCATCTTCCCAAGGCATCTCACCCTGTGACCTTGAACTGCCAAAAGCTTCTCAGTCTTGGACACATCCAAGTTCCTCTTTTCAGCCTGTCTCCTACAAGGCGTTGCTCCTGGCCCACTCAGTCCTGGAAGGAGAACACGGGAAGGAATACATACATTTTTCCTAAGGGAAGCCACTGACCAAGGATCCCAACCCCACCCAATAGACAAGACCTGACTCCCTAAGCCTGATGTCCTTTGATAGATAGTAACTTCTCTCTCTTGTGGTAAGAACATCTGCAGATGAGAGGCGTGTGAGGTTACAAGAGGATGATTTGTGCAATATTATGTTAGTTTATGTGTCTAAATGCTAGCTGGAGTTAATGGCAAAGTTTTCCTTTGTGACCACTGATGACCTCATTTTCCAGTACGCCTGTGATCCTGTAGGAAGCATCCAAGTGAAGACGCCTCTCCTTCTGGTGGAGGTTCCACAGCGGAGACTATGAGTGGGTGTAGAAAGAAAGTCCAGATGACAGGAGAGGACATGCTTACTACAGACCAAACTGAACTTACCTTGGTATTAGAAAGGAAGGCATGGGAATCTGGTAGCAGAGAAAGTTATGAATGGGGAGATACTTTTTTTCTGGCAGCACCGGGGATTGAAACAATGGCATCGTGCATGGACAGCCAGTGCTCTACCTTTGAGCTACAGTCCCAATCCTTGACTCTGATCAGATTCATTACAATCATATTTCTATCTAGGCAGTTTGAGAAGTAGTAGTCTCACTTAACTGAGACTAATATGTTATAAATGCTGATGGACAAGACATAGAAGACAAGAGTATAGTCACTGGAAAAAGACTCCTGGGTTCAAATACTGATACAAGTGGCTTCAAATCTCTGAATGTTGAAGCACTCCTCTTTCTGCATGTTAGGATGATTATATTATCTCTAATTGTATCAGAAATATTGTGTCATTTATAAAATTCCTTAAAATAAAGCCAGATCAATATAATTGTCTATGCATGTACATGTATTTGAAAATTAAGCGAACAATGTCTAAGCCCTAAATAAGAATAATCTCTAAATAAAAGTATATTAGTGAATATAACAATAGAAAACAGTGTGAATCATTTATTTATAGATATAAGAAATTCTGGACATATCTACACTCTCCTAGAATTATGTTTAGTACATTTAATGTTTAAATTGGAAAAATCTGTCAATGGAAGCAACTAGCAGAGATACTATCTTTTCCTTTAGAAAAGAATCCCTCTTCCTAACTCTTTTTAAAGGACCGACATCTACTCTCAGAATGATCTGTGAGCTGGCTGTCCATTTGCTTTATAAGTCAGTGAATCATGTGAAGGTAAAACGATTTCTATCTATTATATACCTACTCCAAACTGGATGCTTTCATTGTAAGCAAGAACAGATGAGGACGAGAGGACAAAAAGAAATAATAAGGCGCAGCATGTAAGATAAAGGAAAGACGCCGCAACTAACGTTCATCAAGTGTTTACCTACACAAGGACTTTGCAAGATGCTTTGCATTGTAATCTTATTCAGTCCAACACATCGATGAGTTGACTACCATTATTATATCCTTCCCATTGAGATCCTGACAAATTAAATTGCATCCTCATAGCATGAGGTGAAGAGCACTCAAGCCTAGATCTGATTTGTGCACTTTCTTTATCCCTATCATCTTACTATATAATATCTATACACCCTGTGAAGTCATTCCCTTTATTACCCTCATCTTACAGACTCCATATGAAAAGTCATCCAATAGGTAATAAAAGTCAGAACTCAAACCTAGCTCTAGCCAACTCCAAAACCAAAATCTCAAAATCTCACCGATTTATGTGTCTACCTTGGATAGAGCTAACACTCTGTTGAGTATATAAAACATAAGTAAACAATCTACTTATTTTTACATTGTTTTCTGTAGCAATATACATCCGTCTCCAGTTTCATTCAAACTCAGCACAAGCGTATTTGAGAAATAATAACCAGGTAAGCATGTAGGGGTGGAGTAAAGAGGCTTACTAACACAAACTTCACAGTGGAGCAATATTAAACACGATGCTTCTATTTTCGGTGTCCCATCTATTGTTTTGAAGAAATTAAAACAAAGATTCAGGTTTGAGCAAGCTTCCATTATTGGCATTTCATCTGATTTTTGAAAAGAGACCCAATAATTTTTAATTTTTCATTTAGAAAGAAAAGTAATCATAGGTCTTTGTTGATTTTTTTTTAGCTTAGCAGTTTGGTTTTATTTTATTTTTATATAAACATTTTTATTGAGCTTTTGTAATTTCATACAACAGTTCTTAATCAAATTTAGAACCCCTCTCCCATCCATGCCTCCCTACTCTCCCACCAGACCTCATGTATGTATTACGTCATATATGTTATGTCTTATCCATTCAGACATTTGTACCCAAATGTCCTTCAGTGTAAATTCGTCCACTGGAGTCTAGTCAACCCATCTAGAAATCTTATGTAAGTCACACTCTCCCTCACCCAGCAGTAATTAGTCTCCAATAGTTGTCAGTCTAGTGCCAGCCCATCACCTATTTCTCTTCTCCCCTTTGGGCCAAGAAGCTTCTTTTGGCAACAGATGGCCAGACATAAAGAACATATGCCTGAGAGATGCCCAGTACAAGGTGACACATCTACAGTTGAACCTCTACAACCAAGCCTATGGAACATAGTGGAACAAGGGGTAGAGAGAAAACTAATACATCCCTCAACTCTCACCAGTAAAACTTCCTTATACAACAGAGTGTGATGCACACAGAGGGCCATAACTGGTCAAGTTTTAAAGAATAAAAGACTAAAGATCATAGGATAGGACTCCTATATGGAACTGCATCCACTCAAGCTGGCTCAGGGACCATTGTAGAAGAGGGGGCAGAAAGATTGTAAGAGCCAGGGCTGGTTTATGAACTCAGGGAAGCAGAGATTTTCAAGCCATTGGAAGCTTGCTCATGTGAATTTGTGGCAATGGTGGCATCGAGCACAGGATCCATGCGAATTCATTGAGTTTTTCAGTAAACACTTCATTTAGATGTTGGGAAAGATTCTCTCTTTTAATGGCCTGAGAAGTGACTAGGAGAGGAGAATGAAGTTTTACCATCAAGGAACGATGAAGAAGAGAAGAATGACGACAGGATTCTGTATCTAATAAGGGCTACTTGATAACAAAGAGGCTTGTACATAGCAACATATAGAGAAAGAATCCAGTGATGATGGAGGCCCTGGAAATTACATCTTGTCAAAAATATTTACACAAACTGGAGTTATAGGCCAACTGCCTGAGAGGTGCTTGTAAGTGATTTGTCCTCCTGAGTTTCAGTTTCCTTACAACTTAAAAGTTATGTTTTAAATACTTACTAGGTTTATGACGATAAAGATTGTAGTTAGTAAGACTCAGGACAAATACCAAAATCTAAAGCCAGAGATTTATCCTTTACCCCAAAGGGAACTGAAGCCATTTTTATGTGCTTTAACTTCACTCTTCATAAATAATATATAAAAGATTAAGGACAACTTCTATATATAGAACTATTTCAAAGACTAATAAAAATGACAGGGATAAGACTAAATATGCCAGAGTTTCAACAGTGACTTCCAAATTCACGTTGATAGTTAATTCCCAATGCAACAATATAATAAGAGATGTACCCTTCTGGGCAAGGTGGGTCACAACTGTTAATCCCAGTATTGAGGAGCCTAAGGCAGGAAGATAATAAGTTTGATGCCAGCCAAGGCTACATTGGTAAAGCCAGGAGGAATAAAGGGGTGTGACCTTTGGTAGCTAACTATGATATGAGGTCTCTGCCCTTATGAATGGTGTTTGCTCCTTTAGCCTTTAACGAGCTTGAGGTAGAAGGGAGTGCTTTCTTCTGTTCCTTCTACCACAGGGATGCAATGTTCATTCCCTCCAGAGGGTAAACAACAGGCCGGAATCTTCAAAGTAGGCAGTAGACTTCACCTCAGCAGACACCAAACTTGCTGGCAGCCTGCTCTTGGATTTCCTAAATCTACAGGAACACGACAAAATTAATTTTTGCTCTGAATAAATCATCCAGTCTCAAGTAATTTAGTATAGTAGCTAGAATAGACTAAGGTAGAGATGAAAATGTGGTTCATATATACAATGGAGTTTTACTCAGCAGTAAAGAAAGACGAA
>NW_008338996.1:6602406-6624102 GCF_000622305.1 Nannospalax galili | reverse complement strand
ATGTCAATAGGCTTGGAATGAATTTTTCTGTATGAAACTGTGTGTTTTGACAATGAAGAGGAGATCTTTTTTAAACATTGGAACCTAATTTAATTTTATCTCTTAGAGAGTTTATAATGAGTATAAGATTTTATAAGTGTAATAATTCATCTGTAAACCTAGAAATGTACAGCCAATTTTGAAAGAGATGTACCCTAGCTCAGAAAAATGTTATTGAATAGGTTAATGCTGTTGTAATGAAATGCTTCTTCTAATTAAAAAAAAGAAGAAGACTTAAGATTCATGTGACTGGAAAACATTGAAGAAGTAACACTGAAGGATGAAAATCAGTTGAAAAACAGGTCCAGCTATGATGGTGTCATTTATCTGAAAGAGTATCGGTTAAAATCAGGAAAGAAAACTGTTACAGATCTTCTTCTACATGTCAAATATTATTACTAAGTGCTATCTCTGGATTATCATTTAATTTACAAGACCTTTCTATAAAGCAGGTATTTCTAAACTCATTTTACTAATTATAAAACAAAAGATTTAAAAATCAGGCATCAAAACATACAGACACACATGTTGTAAAGCTGTTATTTGAACTCCTGTTTTTCTGGTTCCAGAACATACAGTCTCTCTAGTAAGTCAATAGTTAAGACCCACTAGGTAGAGAACTGATAGGAAGAGTAAGAAACAGCAAAGAAGGGAAATGTATAGGAACATATTTTCACTCAACATAAAGGTGAGCCTCTAGTCATGAGGGAAGAAGCTACTTAGATAGGACCTAACAAGCTATTCCTGGTGGTATTTAATAGCAATCTCTTGCAGAGCAGAAGAGTAAAGAATCAGGTAAGAGATAAGAGTCAGCCTAGATGCCTAAGTAAGACTTTCAGTTATTTTATCAAGGGGCCTTTTGTGATCATAAAATAACACAAAGGAGTATGGACAAGGCAAGGACCAAGAGGAAGACTAGAAAGCATGAGACACAGGACAAGTAACAGCTTGCTCTTCTTCAGCAATTATTGCATGCCAGGCACAAGGGTCAATAGGTTATTATTCAACTCATTTAATGCAGTATAACAACCTCAAAAGCCAGGAATCAGTATGACCCTCACACCACATCTGAGATAGTTAGGGCTCAGAGTCCCTCACCAAAAGTCATGAGGAGAAAAAGAACAAGCAGAACTTGACAAGAGATTTGTCCTGATCAAAGATAAACAGACTCTTAAGGACATTAAAAGGTCCAGTTCTTCCAGTAAGTGAACTTGATGTACAGGTATAGCAATACTGGTTTTGTAGATTGTCAAAAACAACAAAACAAAAAAGAAAATAACAAAAAATTAAAACAAAAACAAGTGTCACCAAGTCTCTAGACCTAACTGCCAAATTAACAGAAAAACAAGGTCAGAAGAACATGTTAAATAGTATAACAGGGATGAAATGAGAAGAGCCCAGGCTGAGAATTCAAGGACAAATAATTGAGTTTTAGCACGAAATATCCCAACATACACATACACAGAGAAAGGAGAGAGAGAGAGAGAGAGAGAGAGAGAGAGAGAGAGAGAGAGAAAAGACTCACTTAAAAGCCAACCAGGATATTTTAATTTTGTTTCAGTTTAAATAAACTGTAAATAAGAATATAAGAAAATCTGCTAAGCCTTCAAGTACCTAGACCTGATAATACAGAGTTCTGTGGTTTGAATGAGAAATGTCCCCATAGGCTCACGTGCTTGAACATTTGGTGTCCAACTGGGGGTGCTGTTTGGAAAAGTTATGGAATGTTTAGGATGTAGAGTTTTCCTGGAGGAAATAGGTCCTGGGGCAGGGCTTGAAGTTTTATATCCTTGCCCCACGTTCTGTTCATTTTGTCTGCTTCCTGTATGCATGTGACGTGATCATTCAGCTTCCTGAACCTTCCGCCATGCCTCCCTGTTGCCAGGTCTCCCCCTAGTCCCCATCGTGGACACTCCCTCTGAAACTGCAAGTCAAATAAACTCTTTCTTCTATAAGTTGCTTTTGATAATGGTATTTTATCTCATGAACAGAAAAGTAACTAATACATAAAGGACTACTTCTAATTTGAAAAGCTAGGTAGTAATATTGAGGCTATTTGATATTTATCTTTTAGACAAGTGGACTTTAAAATTTATATAAAAATCACCTAATGTTTGGGGTGTATCTTGAAATTACCAGGACACTGGGGAACCAGACAAAGGAACAGTTGACTCAGGCTCGAGATGAGTTGTTCACTGATGAAATTCAGTGACAGGTACAAGGAGGTCTGTTATAATGTTATACTTTCATATGTTACACTTTTCTAAACAAAATTAACTTTAGGGTGATAGAAGCTTCTAGAATTATCATGGCTCCCTGAAATAGTAGAATGTGGAGACAAAGCTAAATTAAAAAAAAAAAAAAAACTCATGGTCCAAGGAGAAGCTAGATTCCTTGTCATGTTCCCCTCCTCTCAGGATATAAATTTACCATCTGGAACACTTTTTGCTCTGAGATGCTAAGGATGATGTGACTGTTGACCAGAAAAGGCACATTTCTGTAACAGTACAAACTCATGCTGCCTTCAACAACAAATGCCTGATGCTTTGGGATGCACATCTGGAATGAGTTTTTTTCTTCTTCCTCTTAGACTAGAGAGAACAGAAAGAGGGAGTTGCATTGTTCGTGAATTCTCTCTGGGCCCTCAGTATCACTGATGACTGACGATGTCTAATGACCCAGGAAGATCCACCCCCACCCCTTGAACAGGGCTGAGCTTCAGCAGGGATGGGGCCTACAGCTTGCTCTACTCCTGGAAGCTCACACTTCTCTGGCTGGGACAGTCTTAGCACGACACCCTCAAATAAATGATGGCAGTGTGATGAATGAATGGATGTGGAACAGTTGAAAAGGGGATTCCTGTCCTGGCTCTGCCATTTGCTGACCCTGTGGGAGCTCAAGGGATGGCTGCCTATATGTTCTGAGCCTAAATTTCCTTATCTATAAAATGAAGATAAATGTATGGCACTATAGAGATGATTACAGTAGTGAGCATCTGTGAAAGAACCATGTAAGCAGATCAGTGCAAATCGGTGACCTCTACTGATTCTTCATCTCTTCATTCTCATGTATTAAATTCCTATTATGTATCTGACACTATATTATATACAGATCATTGATACAAATAATTTGTCCCGTCCCTGATCTCATGAAATCTACCCTTGGATATATAAGAAGAGATGTGACTCAATAGAAGTGGCATTGTTCTTTCAGTCAGGGAAACAGAATTCTCAGGGGCCACGGAGAAGACATTTGACAACTGAGACGATCAAACAAAAACTCCACAACTCTTTGAAAGATGCTACAGAAAGAAATTTTTTAAATAGACGAGGGCTAGGAGATGGCTCACTGGGTAAGAACACTTGCTGTGAATGTAAGAGAACCTGAATTCAAATCCCCAGTCCCCATGCTAAAGCTAGGCATCACTGTGAATGCTTCAGTCCACAGCATTGGAGAGTTACGATAGGCAAATCCCAGGAGCCTGCTGGCCAGCCAACCTATCCAAAATGCTAAGCTTCAAGTTCAGGGAGAGACGCTATCTCAAAGTATGATGATAGAGCTGGGTGTGGTGGCACAGGCCTTTAATCTCAGGACTCAGGAGGCAGAAGGTCGTGGATCTTCATGAGTTAGAGGTCAGCCTGGTCTACATAGCCAGGTCCAGTCCAGGCAGGGTGATATGGTGAGACCCTGTCTCAAAAACAGAACAAATAAAAATATGGTGATAAAACAGAACAAATAAAAATATGGTGTTAAAAGTAATCATTTGATGTCCTTCTCTGTATGTGTATCTGTGGTTGTATACATCTGTACACACATTGAATGTATACCACACCATGAAAACAAGCATATACAGAGACAGACTAATGCTAGATCAAATGCTTATATAATTCTTTTTATTTCTCAGTTTACCTACTCTTTCCATGTAGAGGAAGAGGCACAGATTATAATGAAATAATCACAAAGAAAGAAATTAAACCAGAAAACTGCTATGGAAGAAAGAGGAGGAAACTTAAGAAAATCAAAAACAAGCATAAGGGAGGATTTACCAAGTATGGAAGCCTTGCTCAACTGATGAGTGAGCACCAGTCTCCTAAGAAGAGGTCAGGGGCAGACAGGTATGTCTCCACAGGAACAGCTACTGCAGTCTCTTTAGCAGAAGAAGCAAAATGTTCCCAGAAAATGGAAGATCACTATGGCTGGAGGACAGAACAAGGCATCAAGGAGGATGAGGTGAGTTTCAAGAGATAAGGAGGATCCAATCCCAGCAGCCCCTTGGGGGTCATGGTAAGGACTTTGATCTTGATCTTAAGAGCAACTGGAAACCAATGAAGAGTTTGGGAAATAATGTGTGCATGCTTCAGTGCTGAAAGTATCAATCTCACTGCATGAAAAATAATATATTTAAGTGGAAAGGGTCATTGTTAATTGATTAGGAGGCTACTACAATAGCACAGGGAAAACGTGGATCAGACAAGATAAAATGAACAAATTAAGGAATTCCTTAAGAAGACAAATCTAGAGGATTGATTAATGGGTTATATGGGAGCAGTCAGGAGACATTAGAAAGGAAGCTATGAATCGTGGATGCCCCTTGTCTTCAGAATAATGAGAACTGAGGTAGAAAGCACCATCAGAGGATGGATAAGAACTTTCATGGCAAATGAAGTGCAGATGTGTGCCATGGACACAAATGGACAAATGGGAGATGAAGAGACTGAGCAATGTAATGGGGCGGGGGCAGAGTGAATGAGGATGAGTCCATGCAGAAAGCAGATGTGGTTCCCTCTTCCAGAATTTTAGTCACTAAGTAAAGAATTAAAGACATAATAGCTGGGAAAGATGAGCAAAATGAAATGATAATGTCTTTAGTGCATACTAGGGAATTATTTATTACAGTCTGAAAGATGGAAGGAAAGAGATAGAAAAATAAAATGCAGCCAGCTGCTCCAGACAAATCCTAACTCTATCAGCTATGAGGAAGCGATTAAACTTCTCACACATTGGGACAGGATGATGATGATAATGATAAGGATGATGATGATGGTGGTGGTGGTGGTGATGATGATGATTATGATGATGATGATGATGAAGTGGACATGTGAATTTGATGAGAAGGTTCAGTGTGCTAAGTACATCAAGTGCTTTAGCTGGGCCCAGGCACTACTTCAAGTGCTAGTAAATACCTGCTATTGTTAAAAGCACAAGGGAAAGGTCCTCCACCACCAGTTCCATTTCTTCTTACATTCAGTCAGAAGGTTCAATGCCCCATCAAATTGAGCTACTGTCTGATATGCAAAAACATCTGGATTTGCTAGGATTTCATCTTATATATCTTACTGAACCAGAAGTCTTCTTGTCCCATGGAAGAGCTGCTTTTTCCAGTTTTGTAAGTAGGCAGCCAAGTATTAAGTTCTTCTTTTGTAACTGACCATGTGTATGTTGAGTACTATGTGGATTATCCCCTTTCTTTTCTTTGATCTCCCCTGTTGCCAAGGGTTGCCTGACAGGTTGACTCCTGGCCAGCTCACCTCCTTCTCAGAATCTGAGATGGAGAAGTGGCCCACAATAGCAGGAAGGATTTAAACTACATTATAAGAAGTACTTGACTTTCTTAATCCCTAAACAAGGAATTCCCCCATAGGAATTTCAAAATGAGAAAGGTGTACGAACCACAGCTTCGGTTAGGGCATCTCAAGTGCCATGTTGGAACTGACCTGGGAATCTCAGAGAGTACAGGTTCTCGACTTCATCAGCTAGAGAAACAGAATAGGTCCAGTGACACCATGAAGCTAAATTTTAAACAAAAATTTCCTCAGTCTCATTCGAATGATTCTGATCCTCCTTGAGATACTTTATGATTCGTATCTCTATGCCCCATCGAGCACACGTCTCTCTTATTTAGTTGCACGTACTTGTTTTTCTCCACTTTTTCTTGCTATTACTAAACTATTTATTTTCTGTCTCTCAAACATACTCTGTTAGAAATTTTTTTTTCAGCTGATGGAGATATATATCCACTTAGATCTCTGATGTATCCCAAGTGACCAGAACGGTGCCTGGCCTCTAAGAGGCCGTTGGTCAATATTTACTAAAATTACTTGAACTGGATTCCCTCTCTCCCCAAACATCACATATGTGAACTTCTGCAGTTTTTCTCCCAACTAACTGATCCTCTTCTTTGAATGCTTTAGCATTTGGGTGAAAAATATTCAGGAAATTTCCTGATGCCATGGATTTTTTTCTAAGGAAAGACAGTGACAAAAAAAAAAGCATATAATTTTGGACTGAGGCGTTAACTCAGCTGGTAAACTGCTTACCTTACAAGCACGAGGGCATGAACCCAGAACCTATGCAAAAAAAAAAAAAAAAGCCAGGCATGGTGGTGTGCACTTACAGCCCAGCACTGGAAAGGCAGTAATAGGTGGAAACTTTGGACTTGATGGCCAAGAAGCCTATTTATAGAGTTCCAGATCAATGAAAGACCTTGTCTCAATAGCAAAATGATGAAGTGAGTTAAGGAATGACACCAAAGTTTGTGCTTTGACACCCCCAACACACACAAGTATATGCATACCTGGTCAAATATGTGAAGCCCCACACATACATGCATGCCTATAGGCACAGATCTGTGCAGCCATGAACATAAACACATGAAAACACATACACACACAAATACATAATTCTGAATGAATTTCCTGAGGCTGATGAGCCAAAGATGCTTTAAAGTCTAAGATGCAGAGATCTCAAATGAATAACTGCTATAGTTTGAATGAGAAGCATCCCCTTTAGGCTCCAAATATTTGAGTACTTGGCCCCAGTTGGTAGTGCTGTTTGTAGAGGTTAGGAGGCCAGCCTTGCTGGGGGAAGCACTAGGGGAGGACTTTGAAAGTTTACAGCCATGCCCCACTTCTGGTTTCTCTACTTCCTTCGAGTGCTCGGAGATGTGAGCTCTCAGCTTTCTGCTCCAAGCAGCCTCTACCCCAGGCCTCCCCACCGTCATGAACTCTTATCCCTCTGGAAATGCAAACCCAAATAAACTCTTCTTTCTAGAAGTTGTCTTGGTCATGGTGTTTTATTACAGTAACACAAAGGTAACTAATACAGCTGCCTTCCTAGTTCTGGCCTCTAGTACTCACTTGCATTGTTGCTGTGGGGTTTAACCTAACATTCATATCTAGTTACACCTCTCGATTTATACAAAGTCTTAGAGGGCTCATATTCCTCAACATAGCACTCCAAGCTGCCCACAGCTCAGGCCACTGCATAACATATTTTTTTCCCACTTTTTTAAAATTGTTTGACAGTTTCACACATTTGCATAACATATTTTAGTCATTTTCACCCCTCCTCACACATGTATTCCCCTCCCTCATTCTCTTCCCTGTCCCACTGGCACTGTTCTTCTCCACAAGCCCCCCAGCCTCTCCTAAATCTTTTATACCTGCTACTGAGTGATTTAATAAGAGTGACTTTAGGCTCAGACATGTTGAAGTCGACTTTATTCTTTAATTTTATTTTTATTATTTTTAAAATTATATGTATGTGTGTCTGTGCACATGAGTGCAGGTGCCCAAGGAATCCAGAAGAAGGTTTCAGATCCCCTAGAAAGGAAGTTATAGGCAGCTGTGAGCTGCCTTATGTGGGTGCTGGGAACTGAATCCAGAATCCTTTTCAAAAGCATAATGTGTGTGCTCTTAACCACTGAGTCATGAGTCATCTCTTTAGCTCAATTCTTAACTTTTACTTAACCATCTTGGGTTTCAATTCTCACCCTTCATTAACTCCATGATCAGAGATAATTTATTTGCTTTCTAAACCTCAAGTTTTTGTTTTTCAGTTTGTAACATTAGCATTATAGTGCACGCTGCAAAGGTGCCGTGGGGAAAACAACATAGCAATACATATAACACACTTTTGAAATGCCAGACACAGGTGGTAGATAATTAGTATCACTATTCTTCCATTCTGTATGTTTGACACAAAATATTTTTGTTACATTTATTTGTGTGTGTGTGTGTGTGTGTGTGTGTGTGTGTGTGTGTGTACAGCTACCACAGTGCACATTCAGGCATCAGAGGACATCTTACTGGAGTCTGCTCTCTCCTTCTACAATTTGGGTACCAGAGATGAAACACACATTGTCAAGCTTGGAGGCAAATGCCTTTACCAACTGAGCCGTCTTGCCAGACCTGACACATAATTGACAACTTTCTCCCCTTCACTTCCAATAGTCCTTAGTATAGTTGATAGTTTGGCAAACATTTTATGTCAAAGACTAGAGAGGAGATGTGTGGTTACTACTTATCTCTTGTCATTGTAGCAGGAAATAAACCACAGATGTTGTATAGATTAATGTGTATGACTATGTTTTATAAACCATATTTATAAAACCAGGTGCAACAGGCTGGATATGGTTCATGAGCTGTAGTCTTCCAATTCCGGTCTAGACTAGATTTGGTATAGTATAGGTTTTGCTGGGCGTCAATATTCCTATCTGGTAAGTAGGAGTAACAGTAGTATTACCTTCATAAGTTGTCGGATGGTTAAGCATAAAAAGCCCTCGCTCAGCACACTTTGTGGCACAGTACATACTTCCAGTAGCTATTATTAGCTTCATCATCAATAAGTCTGCCTCAAGCTATTTTATCATTTGCCCATATGCATCTTTACTTCCCCCAAGAATCTTTTCTAGACACTTCTGCTCATAGTTTCTCACTGTTTTATGATTCTGTTGTAATACTTTTATTATGAAAATCAGTCATGCATTAATGCAGCATATGTAATCATAAAGCAGCTTATATGGCTTCTGCTTCATCTACCAAGCTGCGAGCTCCTTAAAGACACAGTCTATCCTATTCCCCTTTGTGCCGTGCTTCTAGCACAGTATCTGGAACTCACTAAATACTTTCTATAAGAGAATGGTAGTGACAGGGCTACAGTGATGGTGGTGTTGGTACTGACAGTGATGGTGATGAGGTCATGGATGTGGTTATGGTTGTGGTGATAATGATAATGGTGGTAGTAGCACAGTGATGGTGGTGCTAGTCATTGTGGTAATGGCAAGGAGAGATAGTGATGGTGGTGGTATTACCTATGGTGTTGGTGGTAGCTGTGGTACAGTGATGCTGGTGATGCTATAATGAGTGGTGGAAGTCGTTTTTATGGTGATAGAGATTGTGATAGTGATGATGATGATGGCAAAAGTGATAGTCATGATAGTGGTGATGGTAATACAGTGGTCCTTGTGGTGGTAATGATAAAGTGATTATGGTACTCATTGTTGTGACAGTGATGGGGGTAAATAGGTATGTGAGGCCACTGTTGTGGTGGTGATGACAATGATGGTCCTAATAATGATGGTAGTGGTGGTGGTTCTAATGATGGTGGTGGTAGTGGTGCAGTGATGGTGATGGTGACAATAGGAATAGTCATGTTGAGAGTGGTGTTAATAGGGATGGTGGTGGTATTGGTGGTGGTGGGACAGCAACGACAGTGGTAGTAATGGCAACAGTCACTGAAGAAATGGTAGTGGCTGTGGTAAAGGGATGGTAGTGGCAATAACTGAGGTAGAAGGGGGTTGTTTGTTAGTTCCTTTTCAAAGGTAATCACTTAGAAGTCCCTGCTCAGTTCGAGCCAAGAAGTGGAAATGAAGTAAGCAAGTCTTCTTGGCAGAGCAAAAAGAGCTGCAGGAAGGTCAAACAACCACAACAAGACCAAAATTATACATGACCTTTCCTAAGGCAACACACACAAAAAAAAGACTCACAGGACTGGAAAGCATGAAATCTAAGGACTAGACCCACACTATTTTTCAGCCTTCAAGATTCTACCAAGTGATCTCTTCACTATTCTACATGAGACTCCTGTGGGTAATCACTACCCACTTTTTAGTTGGGGAAACTGAGTTTCGAGGAACAAAAGACTACTATGAGGTCAGTTGTTTGCCTCCTTCAAATTCAGCCTTGGCTATATATGCTTGGTAAAGTTATTCTTCATGCCCAGGCCTTAATTTTATTGGTCATAAATGAAGAAGTTGATCTGTAAAATAAAAAGGATAAGATTTTAATCTCTCTCAGCTAGGAAATGAGTTTTCAGTGGGATGGGGTACAAGACAATCATATCTTTCTCCTCCCAACACTAAATTTAAGAAGTGAATCTGACACTGCCTCTGAATGGGAAATAAGCTGAAGGTAATTAGATCCCTCCTTCAACCTCAAAAATATTTCCCTTTTATTATTTGTTTTAGAAGTTAGTATGTGATGGCTCCAGTTGTTCTCCATTATTCCAAAACTTCTAATCATCTGTCTTTTGGTATTTGTCACTCTACTGAGTGTGAGGTAGCATTTCATTTGGTTCTGATTTAGTTCTCTAATGACTGATGATGTTCAGCATCTTTCTATTGCTATTAATACTATAACTTCTTTAGACGTATGACTATTGAAATATTTTGCCCATTTTAAAATTTGGCTTATTTGTCTTTTACCATTGTTTGACATTTTAAGCTGTTAAAATTTTAAATAATTGGATACATGGCAATAGATAACACCAGCTACACTTCTGTATTTTCTTAGAGGAAAATATGAGTTTGATACTTTTCAATCAGTTACAAGAAAAAAATTACTAATGTTTCCTTAAAGATAAAAACATGATATTTTCATGACTGATACTGATATTATAGAAAGGTATTTAGTATATATTATAGGTATACAAACATATATTTGAGGTACAGGAGTGAAACCTAATCAGGAGTAAAACTGAAAATATATTTTTTAAAAGAAGTTAGATCTGATCTTATCACAATACCAAAAGGGAACTTTGGATAAAGTTAGCTTATATTTATCACTCAGATAAATAGAGAACAGATCTAGACGATGGAAGTTCATCCACTGTCATATAACAATGAAGAACAGAGCCTAGTGTTCCAATTGTCTAGTTCACCCAAACAAAACTCCCAACCCCGAAATGGATAGGGACAGATACTATAATTCTAACTCTACAAATGAGTAAAAGAAAGGTCACACAGACAGTAAATGGCAGATGTGAGATTCAACTCCAGCTGTCTGGCTTTTCACCATGACATTCCTCTGTCTTCCCCACTTGGAGACTCTACTTCACCCACAGGCTAAATTAGCAACCACACAAAGTCTTCTACATCTAAGTACTAGTTGTGCAGAGCCAAATTCTGTGGCTTTGGGCTGTGTAAGGGCCATTTAACAGGTGGAGGGAGGAGAATTATGCATTAAATTCTCCATCACAAAGACTTTTTTTTCCTGTTTTACTTATTCAAAACCACAGTGTAATTAAGGGCTTTTTTCCAGCTAACAGAGAAGACATCTTCCTTTCCAATGTGCTTACCAGAATGGATCCAAGGAGACCCCAGTCATACAAGGAGCTGGTGTCCAGTGGACACCAAAGATACTCAGAGCCCACCTGGGCTGTCCAGAATCAGAGGCCCACACTGTTTCACAAACTTAGTTATGTTATATTCGTTTTCTGTTACTCCTTGACCTATAGATCATGAAGTTGGGACTTGGGTGTGCACTCCAGTGGTGTGAGTGAGCATAGTATGAGTTCCTGAAATGTTAATAAAATGCTCAAAATACTACTTCACTTGTAATATACCTTTTTAGGTCAACCAATGATCTCTCCCATACAAAATGGGAATCCAACTCCAAATGGCATGCATGTCGGGCATCAGTAGTCATCAAGTATTACCTAGAAGAGGGAGTACCCAAAGAAGCAGAAAAAAAGGATCCATTTTTCTAAATATCATAGACACTTGACTACTACATGGTGGGCAGTCATGAACTCACTAGCCTCTACTTCCCATAGAAGTACGTATTGTCAGTCCACAATTCACAGTTGTGGAAACTGAGGTCTGCTAATAGCATTCAGTATTACACAGTGAATAGGGGAATGAAGCAGGATTCCAAGCCAAGAAGTGTGGCACAGAGCTTATCCCATCTCCTGTCAGGAAGACAAAGTATCTTGCAGGAAACTCAGAAACAAATCATTTAAAAAATAGTATTGTCCCTACCAGACATCATAGGCTAGCAAAGTAAAAGCCTGATGCCAGGAATGGATTCCCTCTTTTTTAGGCTGTTGACCAGGGATCCCATAGACCCTCAAACAATACTGGTCATTGCTCCTCCTCTTTGCTCTTGGTTATAAACCAGAATACCCCAGAAAGATCCTATTGCTGAAGATACTACAGATATGAACTATAGAACAAGCAAGGAAAAAAATCAAGCTGGTGCTGACTTCAAAGCCTAATCTCTACTGGCTAACTTTCAGAGTGCTGGAAGGTGCTACGCATGCTACCTGAAGAGAAAATTAATCTTCAACCTTATCCAACTGTGACCTGTGAGATATAACTGGTCTGGCAGAATATGTCCACCAGTGCAATAGTGGCACAAATATTATAGGAGTAACCCACCCCTCTTTAATTGGCTTGAAGGCTTGCTTCAGAAGATGGAACATTACTTGACATTGATATCAGGTCTAAGAACCTCTGGTTAGATAGGTCACAGGACAGAAAGAAGAGCCTAACACTATCATTCTGCTAAGTAGATATAGTACTAAACTGCCTCCTGATGACTTACTGTTATATCCATAAATTGATGCATCTGCCAATTCTCAACAGAGAAGCTTCCTTATGTAGCAGATGGTAATTAACAGAGAACCACAACTGGCCAGTGTGCAGAGAACAAGAGACTGCAGACTGCTTCTCCCTGAATAGGACACTATATCAAACTTCAGCCTTCCGAGGCTCGGGGATCACTGTAGAAGAGGGGTAGATTATAAGAGCTAGAGGTGGTGGGTGGCAGATACTCAGTTACTCGTATGAACTCACAGCAATGGTAATAGCATGCACAAGTTCCATGTAAGATCAATCCAGACAAAATCTCAGCATAGATAGAGGAAGTGGGTAACAAACCCCAACCCTATCTGAAGGAGTATTGGCAACTGATGGCTGGTGGGAGGGGGGGAGTCAGTCACATTTAAAGGTGATACTCTTTGTAGGTTTATCAGGCTCCAGTGAATGAACCCACACTGAAGGGGCATTTGGGGGTACAAATTTGACTCTATATAGACCTTAATGCATATACATATGAAATTGGGTGGGGGTTGTAAGGGAGGGGAATCTAAATATGATTGAAATATATTGTATGAAATTTGCAGAAATTCATTAAAATAATTTTTAAAAACTTATTCAATCTGGTTTTTTAGATAGGAAAATAAAAGCCCGAAAGAGAAAAGAACTTCCCAGCGTCTTGTCATGACTCAGTGCCAAAGACCTCAACTCCAGGTCAAGGCTCTTTTGTGTTTTATCTACATGGTCATTCTTGAGCATTCAGAGACTGCACAGAGATGGAACAGCTATGGAAGAAGGGGCAGTGACAGTTTAAGGGGGAATGGGAAACAAATGGCAGATGCCAACCTTGCATGGCCATGTGCCAATCCTCCAGAATAACTTCTAAATATGCAGTGGAACTTCCACATACTCTGACTACAATCTAGGTCCCTTGAAAACATCTGATGCACCTCAGCCCCTAGGCCACCATGACACTTTACAGAAAACTGTCTGTTGGTTCAGGGAAAGGAAGAAGAACCTGGAGACTTAAGGGACACTACTTGTATTCAAGCTACAACGTTTCCTGCAGGAATCACTAAGAGGAAGAAATGAGGAATAAAGAAGACAGGATCCGTGTCTGCATGTCTGCCCTCACCTCTTGATGGTTCATTGCTATCTGAGCCATATCACTACCACAGCTGCCACAGCTCTGCTGAGTTCTTCCCAGCACTGCCCCTGTACCTCCTCCTCAAGTTTTGATCCAAGACATGCTGGTTCTCATTCAGTTCTTCAATAGATCATGTTTGTTCACTCTTCAGATGTTTACAGGAACTGGCCCTTCTGTCTGGAATGTTCTTGAGCTCTGTTTCCTCCACCAAACCAAGTCCTCTTCATTTACTTTATGCTACTGGTACCAAGAACTCAGTTTAAATATCACTTCCTCAGAGAAGTCTTCCTGGAGCTCACAAAATCCCTTGGCATACACTTTTAACCCACCAGCCCAAACTTGTCCTTGGTACTTTTCAGTCTGACTTCACATCATGTGACAGTGTCATGAATATCTGTCTTCTCTACAAGTCTATATATACCACGAACATAAGGATCATGTAGGTGTCATGGGTATCATGCAGTAGTAGAGTTCCTATCTAGCATGCATGAGGATCTGGGTTAGATTCTCAGCATTGGGGCGGGGGGGAAGATTACATCCACTTGTAATAGACATAGTGTGGGTACTCAAAAATAATGAATGAATGAATGAATGAATGAATGAATAGTACTTCCAGCTTGCCAGGTCTCTTACAGGGAGAACAGTGACATCTAGTGTCCACTTTCACAATCTCAAACACCAGTGTGGGTACTCAAAAATAATGAATGAATGAATGAATGAATGAATAGTACTTCCAGCTTGCCAGGTCTCTTACAGGGAGAACAGTGACATCTAGTGTCCACTTTCACAATCTTGGGCTTCTCTGAAATATCATGCATTGACTTAGAAATACTTAACTAGATTTCCAAAACATTGAACATTTCAACCATGTTGAGCAAAGCTGGTATAAAGTCCAGACATAGGGGACTCTGGCTCTTGATCCAAAAGTAAAGGAATGATCACCTTCTCAACTGCCATACATGTGTCAGGAACACACTGCAAAGGTTCCATAGCTTAGCTGGTATTGTACATACTACAGATGAAGAAGGTAAGAGGCAGCCATTGGGGTGCACTCACGGAGCAGTAAATAGGATATTCATAGCCCCACTCATGAAGTTCCAGAGACACAGTCCCACATAGCCCCCAGTGTGCTGTTTTGCTTGCCCTCCCTCACACAATACTAGTTAGAACACCTGTGTTATTCCCTGAACATTGCAAGAGCATCTTCACATATATCCCTGCCTCCAGTCATATTCCTATAATGTGCTCTCACACTGAAGCCAGAGGCATGAAGAATATGTGTGTATTGGTTGATTATTGATTTCTGGTAGTTTGGGAACCTTCAGTGTAGCCACAGAATTAGACTATAGATGATGCTTGGCTCTAAACTCAAGCTCATTCCATGTCTTGTGTGGTGAGACTATTCTTATTCGTTCAATATTTAATAAATAGTTTTAATGCTATAATAAACTCTAATAAATCTACCACCAAGTCATAATTTAGAAATGTGGTTAATAACAGGTAACATTTGTTTCCTTGTGACATTGCCTAACTTCCCCAACCCAAGATTATCCTCATGTCCTATATTCAATATTTCCTTGCTTCCTTTGGTATATAGTCTTACTGTACTGTATTCAGTCTTCAAAGGCAGTGCATTTTAGGTGTGAGTGTGTTTCACTCTACAAACAGGGAAAGGATAATGTGCTATGTAAAAATCTATCTTTGGACTATATTTTCTACATTTACTATTCATTCATTTCACATTGATAGGAGGTACCATAAGTGATTGATTTGGGCTACTATAATGTCTACTATATGAAAACTCCACCCATTACTTAAGTGCTCTACAATTGATGGTAACGTGAGTTGTTCATATAAGACTTTTTCTATAGCACAAACCTAATCCCACCAGTCTCTGTTAGTCATATATATATCCATTATTGCATCATCCCCTAAAATAGGATCCCACTCCACACCTGGCTTACAGTATCCCAATTTATCAAACGCCTTCAGCCCCTTCATGTCATGTGGTCTCCCTCCGTCTCCGGGCCTTAGTCTTGGGGAATATCTTCAGAAGACTGCATAGCCCTTGTGCCTTCTTAGGTCATCAACCTGATGCTCTGCTCACCTTAATCACAAACCTTCTCTGTCCTCTATAAAGCCCTATCTGATCCCATGCCACTTTTTAGCACTTAGTTAAGAAGGTACTGTGAGGGGCATATACTCCATAGAGTTCTATCGGACTCGGTCATCTACTAGATTGACTGCTGTCTGCCTATGAGTTGCTACAGAGGGATGAGTGGGGATCAATAAAAGATGTTTTAACCACTTTCAACTTCATCATTGAACAACAGTAATATTACTATTCCTAAGTTATGGACCTTGGTTCCTGGAACACTGTACTTTAAAAAGTGCTAAAAGGAAAAGGAACAGAAGAGATATTATTTCATGGTTAAACACGTTCCGTTCTGGAGAGAACCAACTTTGAGAAAAACACTTCAGGTCTGTGAAGTTGGCTCAGTAGGCTTGACCATATAGAACTGCCATTTTGTAACACAAAAATAAAATGGTCAACCATCAGCAATTTCATGTAAATCAACACAATTTTTTAAAGTAAATCACAGACTTGGAAGAAATGAAACAAACATTGCTGGTTTTTTTCCAAACACATGCATTCTCCTAGGTACCTCAGATAAAAGGCATTTCTCTGTCTCCGTGGTAGATACGTTCAGACAATGACTGAGTTGTAACTTACGAAACTGGAATTAGCATTTGCTGCCTGCAAAGCTTGGTCAACTTAAAGTTTTTACATGTGATCCTGCATATCCCTCTTTGTCCATATGATCTTGTAAACCTCAGGTAATTGGTACAAAAATATCACAGGCTAGGTCCCTGAATCTCTTCTCAGAGTGAAATCACCCTATCAATCAAAAACATCTATTTGAGACTATACAAAGTAATGTCTACTATGTTAGGACACTGAGGTCTGAAGCTTCATCAGTTATTGTAGCCAGTATCAGTTATTGTATACATACTTAGAGTATAACAAGGGATCAATAAATGCCAGTAATCATCAGGTTCCTGTTGATGATGATTACGACTATCCCTGGAAAAGGGTCCACAAAGGCAGGAGCTAAGAAGACTGGTCAGGTTTGGCTTGGCAGCTGGGCCAAGGGAGCTCACCTCCTTTGTGCCATTGTCTTGGATGAGGGTGTAAAGTGGTACCACACGGTTAATCTCCAGCAGCACGGGCGTCGGGCTCAGCTGCTCCTTGCCTGGCCGACGGCAAAGGTGGCAGGTGGAGGGACAGCGGCCCTTCTCCTCACAGCGAATCTCCACACCTGAGATGAGTTGGTCATCTGACAGCATCTGGGCTGTCAGCAGACCGGAGAGGTAGGTGATGAAGGGCATGGACTTGAGCTCCTTCTTGCTGCCCAGCTCTGTGGTCTCTGGGGGTTTACAAAAACAAGCAGTAGCACAGGTCAATTCAATATTGTTCAAAGGACCAAACTCGTAAACCCACAAAGAGCATGTACTGAGGAGTTGGCACCTGTTGGAAAAGAACAAAGATAATGGGGTGATTTGTTCGTGATGCTTTGGAAAGATCTCTGGCCTAGGGGTTCGGGGAACAGCAGCAGGTCTTCTTCTGCCATTTACACTAGACAGTCCCTGGCTTTCTCTAGCCTTCACGTTCCCCATGTTAAATTTGTAGGTTTCACAAAGATTCAACAAGCAAGATGTAAATACTCAAAGATATTTTCCCCAACCAGAAATTCCCTTCTATCATTAACTTAAACAAATTACACCCTTCCTTTAAGTCTTTCTTCCAGTTTTATATTTTCCATAAAACAGTATATGAGAGAAGTATGAGATTTGGGTCAAGCCAACTTCAGTTTAAAGACAATTTTGTTTGGTTAAACCTCTTCAACTTTGGAAAATCTCTTAATGTTTATGACATTCAAATCATTAATTGTTTTGAAATGGGGCAAATGAGGCAATGAAATCAGTTATAGGTGCCGAATGACATAGAAGGATGTGGAATTGTCTGGAACAGACATTATTTCTTCTCTCTTTGGGGCCTCACCTGTTCCCCGCTCTTCCTGCTCATCTCACTGTGTGTTCTCTGCGATGTGATTCATGCATTCTATTCTGTGCTCCATCTTGTGACCTATACCACTGGTATTTCTCATCTGTTTCTTTGCTCACCTATCCAGCTTTTTTCTTGTGCCCTAGAAATCCTCTATGACCATTCTGCTCTATTTTAATCTACCTCTTTGGGAAGTCTTTTCTTGTTGCCTAAACTGATTGTCGGAATGAATACATCTACTTCAGAAATGTTCTTAAATTCTCTTTCCTTTCCCATTTTCTCTGACTTCTTAAATCACATTACTAACTTTGAAGAGCAGGGCCCATGTGACCTATTCCTGGCCATTTTGAGTATGTAATATACTTAGTGTTCAAAAAGGGAGCTAGCAGAACTATGAGTGGCTGGAACTACATTCATGATCTAGGTTAGAGACTCTGAAACGCTGAGGAATCCTAGAAATTGTAGGAAGTGGGCCAATTTGTAAAAGTGCCTGTCACACAAGCCTCATGACCTGAGTTCAGTCCCAGGAACCCACATAAAAGTGGGCGTGGACAAAGGGACCTGACTCCACAATGTTGTACTCTGGGCTCCACACATATGCTGTGATGTGCATGCCCACACACTCACAACACATACACACACACACACACACACACACAATTATAATATTAAGCACCTCAGCAACTGCTTCCACAGGACAAGAGGAAACTGAGTAGACACGTGCCAAACCCCATTTCAGCTTCAAATGCAACAGTGCCCCTTTTATTCAATAGACTGGCCTTCTCTACAAAATTTTATGCACAAAGAAAGGGTTCCGTGCTGTTCAAAATGCTCCAAGAGGCAATGTGATGAGCATAACGCCGAACATTACATTGTAGACTATGTGACTAATGACCTTGAACATGTGCAAGGCACAATCTAAGTACCAATGCAGAGGGACCCTATACTACGAGACAAAGTGTGGTCCAGATGGCAGCTTCTGCCAGGCCTGGTCAAAGCAAGATAAATCCCTACTTCAGTGGACACATGGGCCCCAGGCACTGAGGTCAAAATGAAAAGTAAGAGCTTTCGCTAGCTCTTCCTCTCGGCTTGCAGTGACATGCAGCTGATCTGGAAATGGGCTTGCCAATTAGAAATACAAATAAATGCAGCCTTCATTCATTATTCCCTGTGCCCTCGGGCCTGGGATCTGGGCTCCACCTTTTCTGTCTGGCTGTCATCAAATGCCTATGAACATCAGATCAAAGGCTCTGGGGGAGGAAGACAAGATTTCCAGCTAACCATTCCTTCAGAGGGATTAAAAAAGGGTAGTTACTATGATAAACAAAACAAGGCTGTGAAAGAGGTGTCCAGAGCTGAGCAAACTGAGGGAGTCTTATACGTAGCCAGGTTAAAGGACATGATAATGATGGTGGCCTTTGGACTTGTAAGCCAGACAGTTTTGAAGAAGGGTGACTTCAAACTTGGTAGAGAACAACCATTTGGGGAGCAGAGCAGGAAGAAGTCAGAGCAGTGAAGCTGTTAGAAATCAACTAGCTTACCTTCTGGACAAAAAACTATGGTGCATGAGGCAAAGTTATGGTCTTGTAAACAAAGTTTTATTGGAACACACACACACACACACACACACACACACACACACACTCATTTGTGTACTGTATATGACCACAGTAGAAGAATTGAGTAACACTAAAGACTCTGTGCCATGCCAAGATTAAAATGTGATGTCTCTTCATAGAAAAACTTTAGTAACTCCTATACATAACTCTAGTTCACAGAGTAGGAAATAGAGTTTCCAACCCAATGGACTCATCTACGGTCACACAGGAGTACAGCAGTATGAAGCATTTGTAAAAAAGTAAAAACATTGAAATCAAACAACCAATGTATTTATATTGTGACACTCAAAAGAGAAAAAAAATCAGAGTGGGACATCTTTTCTTCCAAATCCCAAAACAAAGTATTGAAAGAATACTGATTAGAAAAGTATGATAGAATATAATTCTCCAATTACAACCTAGGAGAAAAAGTATCTCAAGAAGGAAAATGACTTTCCAAGACCATATTAGTGAGTTAGTGACCAATTCATCACCTGAATTACTATTTTATTTACTTATTTTTACAGTGCTTGGGATTGAGCCTAGGGCTAAGAGAAAGGCAGGTTGGAGTATCTGTTTGCTTCTTTACTTTGTTACTTAGTTATTTTTGACACAGAAAGAATTTGAACTTATGATCCCCCTGCCTCTGACTCCAAGTACTGGGGTTAAATACTCATGTGCCACTAGTCCCGGCCAAGTGTCTTAAACATTAAGACACAGAAGGCATTCCCCCACAATTGCATTTTGCCATATGCAGATAATTTAATTGAGAAGAAATTTGATTTAGTCCTGGGGGCGGTTTTTTGGTTTTGTTTTGTTTTTTAAGATTTCCCTAGTCAAACAAATATTCCTAGTGACCTAGCTAAAGGTATAACTAACCATTTGCAACAAAATACTCAATAGACCTTTGGTATTCTGCTGTGACCAGTAAACCTTTAGCGTTTTCAATTTAGCATCCTGTTGTAAGTGGTAATCAAAGGCAACAACCCAGGCTAAAATCTGCTTCTGAGCAGTAGTATAAAATTAACAGAAGAACTAAAGGGTTGGCCGTGCAAAAGAGGGTACTTGGCAGTCATTTCAGTCACACTTTTAACAGTTAAGGAACCCAGGACCAAAACAGGGAATGAGACCTACCACTAGATTCCATCCACATTTATTAAGAACGCTTTTTTCCAAAGGTTCTACCATGTCGAAGTTACAATGTGGATGAGAATCACAGCAGGGAAGGCCATCAGCTATTTAATTAATTATTCCTCTGTAGACATTACAATTGTGAAAGCTATGCTTCTGATTCAACCAACCCCACCCTGTGGCTAAAGTCATCTTTCCAAAAGGCAAACTCTATAGCCCTCCTCTGCTTAAAATTCTTCTGAGATGCTTTACTACTATTAAGATAAAGATCAGTACTATTTGTGTGATGAGCAATGTGGGATCTAGACAACCCACTGCTTCCCCAGTCTGATCTCTTACCTGTCCCATCTCATTTCCTATTTTGAGCTGCAATGACCTTTAACTTTCTTGTGTCTTTCTCTCAGTTCTGGAGCATGCTCATCTCCCTACAAAGTGCTTCCTTCCATTCCACCCTTTGTCCTTGATTTCTCCTGGCTGACCTCCATTCAGGCTTCGGATCTTAGTTCAAACATTAGTTCCTCAGAAAAGTCTTCTCAGAATGTCCCATGTCATCTGTGTCTATTAAACTTTCTTATTACCAAACCACATCCTGATCTCTGCATCCTCTGTCTCAAAAACATAAAGTCCATGAAGGCAAAGGCAGTATGTTTTTGCAGATGTCCATATCCACCTCACACAATTCCCGAAGTACAATATATTTTATAAAATCTTTTTTTCTTTAGTTCTAGGCCTTCCTTCATTAGGCCCTCCTTCATGCTAAGCAAGCATTCTACCACTGACCTATATTTCAAGCCCTCCTTATACATGTATGTATATATATATATATATATATATATATATATATATATATATATATATATATATATATATATATATATATATATATATATATATATATATATATATATATATATATATATATATATATATATATATATATATATATATATATATATATATATATATATATATATATATATATATATATATATATATATATATATATATATATATATATATATATATATATATATATATATATATATATATATATATATATATATATATACATACATGTATAAGGAGGGCTTGAAATATAGGACAGTGGGAGAGTGCTTTC
>NW_008338996.1:6588627-6602273 GCF_000622305.1 Nannospalax galili | reverse complement strand
TGTGCGTGTGTGTGTGTGTGTGTGTGTGTGTGTGTGTGTGTGTGTTGGGGTATTGTTCTTTTTGATGCTGTTGTTTTTAAGACAAGGTCTCCCTATAGCCCTAGGTAGCCTGGAACTTGCTATGTAGACCAAGCTGGCCTCAATTTCCCAGAGATCTGCCTGTGTCTGCCTGAGATTAAAGATGTTCACCACTATGCCCAGCTTTGAATTTACTTTGTAATCCATCCAGGCAGGTCTGGAATTTGCAATCTTCTTTCCTCAGTCTCCCAAGTAGCTGGGATTACAGGTCTGTATCACCAGGCCTGGCTTCAAAAGCATTTTCAATAAATACGCCTGCCTCTTTAGTATGCCTGTAGGCCCTGGTCACTATGCTAATTTGTCAGAATGCCAATGAATATAAGAGTCAAGATTTGGAACCACAGCTTAACAGGTATCCAAGGCTTGCAATAAAGACACCAGGACCTCTTTGCAAAGTAAATACACTCTTTCAAGGAAAGGTCAACAGATTAAGAAGCTGATGAATCTTCCTTTTTACTTGACTTCCTCTAAGTTTGCATGTGGGCCTTTGCACTGAGAGAGTTGAGTTAACACAGGCTGTCTTTAACAGGAAGGATAAAGAGTATTTTTTGGAGACTTATCCTCTGTTCCCATTTCCCATCCCTCTGCACAAAGCTTCCAAAATAGGATCATGTCTGGTTTCAAGCCCAATTCAGTTCCAATGACACTACAACCCATTCATTTGAGAACCTGCCAACTGAACTCTCTTTTTTCTCCTCCCAAATTCCTGCTGGGTATTATTTTGTTGCCACCAAAAAAAAAAAAAAAAAGCTTCAGTTGAAGTGACAACTCCTTGTTGGGAGGGCAGCCAGGGCTTTTCGGCAGGAGGTGATGGCACCATTTGCCCTCATCCAGAAAACAAAACAAAGGCATCAGACTAAGGGCTTCTGGGAGAGTCAGAACTGTGCGGATGTTTGTTCAGTATTCTGCAACGGTGCAGGGCGCTGCCTCCCTAGTCAGTCAGGCTGGCTTTGGCAGTAGGCTCACACTTGAAGCATTTAAAGGCTCCATGGGGACCACAATGGCTCAAATTAGAAACATGAAGGGAGGGAGGAAAGGGTGAGACTTTTATATCATAAAGAGTGGCCTTTCTTACAACAATGGCCTCTTAGGAATTACTGAAATGGGATCATTTCTTAGGAGGAGTTACTGTGTCCTGTTGGAGGAAAGCAGCTTGTTCTGAGACCTGACCCATACAGAAATCCCTATCAAAGGGAAAATACCCAGTTGAAATGTCATCAGTGAGGTCTACACTTTTGTGTTGTGCAATCTGAAGTTCTCAGCCTAACATACTCCAGCATCACCAGTGTGTCCTTTATTAGTGACAACACAAAACTGAGTCAGTGTGAGGATTAAATGACGTGCCTGGCACACGTTACACACCTATCAGCATTAGTTGTTGCTGCTGTGATGGTGGTTATAACTACATTGCTGCTGTTTTAAGAGGATGTTAAAGCAGAAATTTCTATTGAACACTGACATATTAGGAGTGCAATCTGAAAGTCAAGTTCTTCAATGCAGAACTTACAAAGGAGATGAATCCTAGTAAGTTTTGTAATTCCAGAAACCTCAGTCAGATCAAAAAAGTAAAAATAAAAAAGCACTCAGAGAGCAGAAAGGCAGGATTCGGGGGGGGGGGGTTCGAGAGAGAGAGAACTATTGCCATGCTTGGAGTCTCAGCATCATAAGAGAGGCATATGGGGTATTTTACCTTCTGACCCCAGGTTTTGTAATAAAGTCTCTTACAAGTGCTACTCAGAGAATTTGTTGTCAGAAACTGGGAAGAATCGTGGGTCAGTGTGCGTCCACCTTCATCTGAAGAAGCTCTAGGGGCCTGTGTCTGAAGAGTGGAGGGAGCTGCCACAACAGGAACCATCACCAGTTTGAATGAACATTTGCATTCTTGGCACAAATGTTATTGTATGCATCATATATGTAGTCTGAAGGCAAATATGTGAATGAATGAATGAATGAATGAATGTGATGAATGTGTGCTCTAACTCCTTTCCCTTTAATGCTTCTATTTCTACAACATATATTAGACTCCAAACCCACTATCTTAATTTACCTATACAGGTTAAAGGCAGCCAGTCCTCACTGTATTTTACTGATATAGAAGCAGTAAAGCAGCTCAGGGCCACATAACTAGTACGTATTTAAGCTATATCACTCTACTGCTATTTTCATTGCATATAGTTTCTCTTGGAAAAATTTTCAGTACCAGTTTCTATTCCTGCATGAGTCCTGCATGAGTCCCCCATTTCAAATACTTGGTTTCCCTGTACTTACTACCCCCAGGTAACACCCCAATCTTGTCCACCCATTTCCAGGTGGGGTAGCAGGATTCAAAGATCGCCCTGTCAAAAACTCCCATCTGATCTTTTATTTACTACCAACTCACCCTCCAAGTCTTTCTCAACCACTTCTAATGTTTGTCAAACCTCTCTAGCCTTCCATTGTGGGACACCTTAGTTTCACTGTGGGAAAAGCTCTGTTAAACGTAGGTCAGCCTTCCATCTAGGGCATTTCTCATCCTGAGCGTCAGACTTAAACTCAGAGTTTGCACTATTTTGATACCTTAGCTGCAGAATTCAAGTCTACTTCCTGTTAGAGGGTCATGCTAAAATTAACCAACTAGCTAGGTGGATGAAATTGACATCACAGAACTGCAGAGCATTATGGGGTGGGTTCAGATAAGATGAATGCATGTTTTTCATGCTGTGTGTGCACATTTGGGGAACAGAAAGAGAGCCAACAATATAGATTTCTGAAAGAACAAGAAAATGGATTTGCAAAACTATCAGTGCAAGTGATCTAACCTAATTCTGCAGGTTTTCCAAAGAGTGTGCAGGAAATAAGAACACACAGAGAGGCGACTAGAACAGAGTGGCTTGTCTGAATTCAAATCCATTTTCTAGCTGGGCAACTTTGGATTGATTGCGTAATCTCTCTGAAGTGCTATGTTTTGTAAAATATCAATAACATTATTTTTGTTCTTAATTTTAATTTTGTATTATTTGAGTAATTAATGAGAAACAGAACTAAAGGAAAATCTTTCAGTACTAGGGTGTGAAATGCATTGTCAAAGTTCATTCATTCTGGTGCTTCTTGGCCTTCACCCCACCATTATTCAGTTTGGAAGCAAGTCTGAATCTGTAAGTCTCTCAACACCTGCATGATGCTTTAACAATGAGGAATTTCTCCTAAACCACTGGCTTTCTACTTATCAAGTAGATCAGGCAAGAACTGAACAGAAGTCCCAAGCCATTGACTCTGACAACCTAATTTCAAATCATAGGCAAGCCACTTCATGTCTCCAACTTCAGAAAAATGGGGATTTTAATTCCTCATTCAACTGCATTGAAAATCAAATGAGAGCTACTTATGCATATCTCATATGATCCTATCATCCTATAAAACAGCAACTGCTGCAGTCCTTTATAGGTTCCGAATAATAGCATAGAGCCTACAAGAAGAAACCTGTCTTCAAGGGATAGCCCTTAGTCTTCTGAGGAAGGTCATAAATCTGTGAGCACTGTGCAGTACTCCAGGGGTGGCTGATGTCTTGGCCAGAGTCAGAGACCAGTCATCATTGAATCCAGTTATTTCTGCCTCTTTAGACAAAGTAGGTGTTACCAGAAAAGGGAGGCTGAAAAATAAGCCATGTGTGATCCCCTGCTGCCCTCTAGTGCCCACTCAAGATGTTTGCTCCTCGGAAACATGTCTGCTTCTTCTCAAAGAAAGAATTGTGGCCTGCAGAGCAGCCTGCTAGGCACAAAGAGCGACAGATAAGAAAATAAAGATTTATTTTTGTTTCAAGGAAGCTTAGTACAATAACTAAAAGTTCCGAACATACCTTTGCTTCGAATACCCACACAGTGGGTTCGGAGCTAGGCACTATGAATGAAAATAAGGTAAAAATGTGTCCTGATGCTAGTGGTACTCAGGTGTAAAGATTTAACTGAGGATCTCTACTGGGAAAGAAAATCTACAGACATGGGAAGAGATTAGAGATATGGCAGAGACCAAAGTTAACAGGAAAAGATAAACTCCCAGGTGACAGAAGAAAGGATGTGGTGAGAATTCAGATTGGTCAAAACAAAGACTGTGACCAGGGATTCCATGCACATGCACGTAAGCTGAGTCCTGCAAAGACCAGAGGCTGGGTAGGGAATAAATCCTGTCTCAGTTCTATTTGCCAAGCCTCAACACATGAAATTGAATCAAAATGAAGGAATACCTTTTTCCTAATCTACATAAAAGGTGAGCTACAGGCTAATCAGGGGCTTCCACACGACCATGGATAAGGTAAATCAGTAGAAGCCCATGTGTTTTATGTGTAAAAAGGTCACCGACAACACAAAGCTTGAAAATTTTTAAGATAATATATGTCCTCATATGTTGCTTAGTAGGCACCCAAGATAAATCAATTTTTAACATGCTCACAATAATACTATTGTTATAACAGCACAGTTAACATTTTTAAGATGCAGCAGGATTACGTGTGTGAAGAGGGGAGACAGAACAAAATAAACATTTTCCAATCTTCTAGGCTTTGCTAAATACAAGATATTGTGGCTCTCACTGAATCCTCATAGCTATGCTAATAATATTATAATTTTTACAGCCATATTAAGCTGAGAACACAGAGATTCTGAAAGATGAGAGACTTTGGTCAAAGCCCATTAGCCTTTCAGAGTCGGACTCTGAAGCCTTGTTTCTGTTCAGTGGAGCTCAAAGCATTTGTGCTTTCTCCTCCAAGATCCAATTTATGTACTTTCTGAAAAACTGCTCAAAACTTAACCCCTTGGGATTCAAATTCTTTTTTCATTCAGTTCTTCTTCCTTCAAGTTACTCATAGTGTTGGAGACAAGGGGGAAAGACCCAGAAGCGATCACTCTTAGCTGCTGCTTGAGGAAGAAGAGGCCCTTGGAGAAGGTAATGTCCTACATTAAGTGGAAACCTACATTTCCCTGCCTGGACATGACCTAGAGGCTGGAGAGCAGGTCAACAAGGAATGCTGGGCTACCCTCAATGCAAGAGGAGGTGGCCACACTCAATCCCCCGCCCCAATTAAAATGAAAGGGTTGCAATCCATCAGGAATTTGCTGCCTGAAAATTGAGGCAATCAGTCAAATGAATAACAATGGTTTCTTTTTGCAGATGCTTATACCAAGCCATAGTTTATATTACTTGTTTTGGATACATGATTACATTTGGTTTCTCTAAATCTTAAAAAATTAAGCTTCACTGTTTTTTTAAACATGAGAAAATGGCAGATCATAGTTGTGAAGTCAGGGTCCAACAAGAGTTGGACTAACATTTCCACCTATTTCTAAACACTTTCCCACTGTGAGAAGCTGCCTCCCTCTGTGATAGTGCTAGAGATCAGGAGTAGGTCGTTAAAATTCCAGAATCTGAACATGTAATTTGTTTCTTCCGCTCATTATATAATAGTGATTAACAATAAAATTCTTAAAATAATATGCAGCTCCGTTGTTAGAATGCTTGCCTAAAATGCATGAAGTCCTGGGTTTTATTCCCAGGCCCTGCATAAACCAGGTGTGATGGTGCACACCTGCAATCCTAGCACTTGGAAATGGAGGCAGGAGACTCAGTACAAAGTCATTCTTGAGTTCAAAGCAGTCCTGGGATACATGAGACCCTGACAGCAAAGAAAGGAAAGAAGGAAGGAAAGGAGGGAGAGAGGGAGGGAGGGAGGGAGGAAAGAGTAGAGGAGAGGAGAGGACGGAAGGGGAGGGGAGGGGAGGAGAGGAGACAAGACATTGGGGGTAAAGAGATGACTCAGTGGTTAAGAGTGCTTGCTGCTCTTGCAGAGGACCTGAGTTAGGCACCCAGCACCCACATCAGGGAGCTCACAGCCATCTGTAATTCCAGCTCGAGGGGACTCAAAGGATCTGACAACCTCTTCTGACCTCTGAGGTCAGAAGTGTGCAGGCATGTACACACACACACACACACACACACAAAGAACTTAAAAAAATCTATAGACAACTAAAAAGGAACTGGTTGAAAAAATATTGTGCATCTAATAATAGGGTCAGTACTGTGAACTTAAGGAATTAGAATAGTTTTTACTACATGGGATATGGAGTAATCAGAACACATCTTGTTAATGGATAAAGGGATGTGCACAGAAGTACTTATAGCTCTTTGTTCTGTGTAAACAGAAGGGAGGAGTGAAAATACACATATACATATATGATACATACATATGATACATATTTGCATATATGATACATAAACAGCATATCTATATTGCTTCTCACTAAGAAACACTGACAAGATATCTAAACTAATAAAATGATTACCTGCAGGAACAGCAAAGAAAAAAGGTTAAGAACATTTTATTTCTTGTTTTATAAGATTAAACTTCATAAAAGTTCCATATAGTTTTTTTAATAAAAGAGAAGGAAAAATGCGAGCTGGAGATATGGTCTAGTGGTTAAAAGCACTGGCTACTCTTGCAGAGACCTGGGTTCAATTCCCAGCACCCACATTGCAGCTAACAACTGTCTGTAACTCCAGTTCCAAGGGATCCTAAGCCCCCTTCTGTCTTCCATGGGTAATGCATGACACAGATGCACTTACCTACGTGCAGGTAATACACTCATAAAAAGTAATAAATAAAATATTTTAAGTGCACATTTTATTGAATTTTTGTGCACTTCATCCAAAACATCTTAATCATCTTTATACCCCTCCCCCCAATCTGTACCCAATACCTCCCCCACAGGATTCCATGTGGTATGTCAAATATGTTAAGGCCTATCTTGTTAAGTTTGTGTACCCAGATGGTCTTCAGTTCAAGTTTGTTGTACACTGGAGTCTAGTCGGCCAAATTTGGAGTTTCTCCCTTAACGATCAACTCTCCCTCACCTAGCAGTAATCAGTTGCCAATAGTTCCTTGGCTAAGTTGGGTCCTGCCGCCCGTTTCCCCAGTTCTATGCTGGGTTTCTGTCTGACTCAGTTTTCATGGGTCTTGTGCATACTGATAACATTGCTGTAAGTTCATATGAGCAAGATCCCGGAGTCCTGAAAGACTCTGTTTCCTTATGCAACAGAGTAAAAATAAAGCACACAGAAAGCCACAACTGACCAAAGTGTAGACAGTAAGAAACTGCAGAGAGCGTGTCCCTGGATAGGGCCTATAAATAAAATCTTTTTAAAAAGATTACCACAGGCTATACAAATAAGCCATCATGTCCCTGGAATTGGGCATTACAAATTTCAGCATAACAAAACCAGTCTAAACATAAAGGCAAAGACATAAATTCTATATAATAAAATTTCAATTGGAAATCAACCTTCCACAGCTGTATCCACTGGAAAAGTCTAGAAATTGTGACAGCCCACTGGAAACAAATAGCCCTGCCACTCTGACTCAGACACCATTAACTAAGGACTATTGAAAAAAAAAAATGTGATTCCAAGTCAAAACCAAGTACAGTACAAGGAAAGCAAAGGACTTTGTGCTGCACTAAAAAGCAAGACCAAGGATAGTGGGGGCATTTCAAAAGAATATGGAAGCCCATGTACAGGAGCTTAAATTAGCCTATATCAAACACTCTGGGCTTGAAACAGAATGAATGTAACTAATCAAAATTTATCCACCAAAAAAGAAATTTCCATTTTAATTCATATTGTTCCTCAAACTAAACCCAATAAATAAATAATAAATAAATAAATAAGCAAATAAAGTAGTAAACAAATCTCACTGTTCATGTTTTTTTTGGGGGGGGTGGGGGTGGAGGCCAGAGGTAAATGTTGGAATGTTGGAAGCCTTTCAATCTCCCTCCACCTTTATTTGTTGAGTCAAGGTCTTTCGTTGAACCTGATGCTCATTGACTCAGCTTGGCTGGCTGGCCAATGCTCTTCAAGAATCTGTCTGCCTCCCTCAAACTCCTTAAACCAGTGCTGGAATGCCAAATGCATGCCAGCACACTGGTTGTTGTTTGGTTTGTGTTGTGTGTCTGTGTAGGCTCTGGGTATCTGAATGCAGGACCTCATGCCAGCATGGTAGCACTTTACCAACCGGGCATCCCCCAGCCCCCATGGTTTTTGTTCATTACTAGAAATTGCTAAGAGACCAGCATACTACTCTGAAGGTAAATGTTTAATTTTTCATGAATAGATTAAACTAACAGCAACCAAACCTGTTGATCTAGTCTGTCTAAAAGTCATAGGACCAGACAATCAGTCCTGATATGATGCTATAGAAAATACATACAACTGCCTTTCTACTTTAAGTAAATCCATGTGTAGAATTCAGGGTTTGTGAACTTATGTAAAGAAACCAGAAATCTTTGTTTTCAGTACCTATAATTGGAATTTAGCCTTTTCTTAAGTTATGAATGCAAACAATATAACATAGAAATAGGAAATGTCTTTTGACTTGAATGTATTAGAACTTGCATATGTTTATATCACACAGAAATGGTTAAAACCTCAATGTATTTATGCTTAATGTTTCTTAGAGATTATAATAGCTATTAGACTCTCCACCAGATTGTATCTCTAATAAATGAGCAGTCATGTCAAAATATTTTGAATGATATATTTTCCTGATATATTTTCTTTTATGGTCACTCTGTATTTTCTTTTATGCATTTACAAAAATATTCAGAGAAGGAACTCAATATTTTTCATTGTTCTGTTAAAAAGGAATCTAGGAAACAAAATTGATGAATCCTCAGGAGAGAGAAGTTAATACAAGAAGGAAACACCTGTTGAAGTTGCAGTGAAGAAAATTCTGAAGCACAAATAAACTGGACTTCAATAACGATATGGACAGCATGAAAGGGTATAGTGATGAGACAGCAGGAGACTAGCACCACACACAGACATTGTCATCCCTGTTTGAACAAATTAGCTATTAAATGACATTTTGAAAGTCAAATAGCTATCATGAAATTATGTCAAGAATACCTTGAAAGGTACACACAGAGGTATTTACAGGAAGAGTAATATAATATCTGGGTTTTGTTTTAAAAACTTTACAGCAAAATAAAAGAAATTGGAATTAGCATTCAATGGATAGCTTATCAGTATCCACCAGAAAGAGAAAAGCTGGATAAAATGCTGGAGCCAAGAGGGTCAGGAGATCCAGAACTACAGCTGAGATGTGGAGCTTAGAAGAAATAAGGTGCATGGGAAATTTCCAGCAGGCCTCACTTAGCACTGACTTGTTGAGATAATGATAACACGCAGCAAATGCTTTCTGGACAGACCTATGATGATCTGAAGATGTATTTAGTATGTTCTCAGCAGTGTTACATTAAGTTTACCTTTCACCATCCCTATTACTTCAAACTATTATAAATTTGGTTTGGTTAATAACCACAAATGCCTCTGACATTAAAATAAGCCTTGAACATGTATAACTAGTCATTGCCAAATCCACTGAAGAAAATGAACTAAAAAGGGACAGGGGAATCTCCCTGTGCAAGGATATTTATATTTTTTATTTGTTCAAAGATGGATTTTCCAACTTGAAAAACTTTTATATAGCATGTTTGGCAGCTCTGAAGCTCAAAGAAAAGTTATTTCAAATATTTTCCTGTATTAGGAAGACAAAAAATTCACATGCATTAGGAAAATCACTTGCTACATATATAACATTATCACACATGAATGAATTAAGGATAACTCTATATTTCTATTTATACCTAACTAAAATAACAATCATGTTAACGTAGTAGATAAAATTGACTCTCTAAATTTCATTTATACGCTAAATGTGAATTCAAATGCACATTAACTGAGCACTTAGCATCTTGGCACTTAGTTTCAATCAAGGTAAGGCTTAACAACATGGGCACTAAGTACAGAATATAGCCACTGAGTGTGTTTTAGCAAACAGTAGAACAAACTAGATAGACAAGTCGATAAAAAGACACAAACAAAAATAGAGGATAACACAGAGAGACGAATGCAGTAAAACACAATGCATGCTTGATGGCAGTGGGCAGAAAGAAGCTTCTAAAACAGCTTCCAACATTCCATTTTCTAATATTCAGAGCCTGTCACACTCCTCAATCACCTGTCCCAAATCAACAGAATATGGCAATACGGAAGGAAAGTGACATTTGTGGTTAGGTTACCAAACATGGATCTCATCAACTGACTCCCTATTGGTGACTTTGAGCAAAGAAAATGCATCCTGGAGAAACTCATGTATCAAGGAACTGGGGGAAGTTTCCAGAGAGAAGCTGGCAAGGAACTGAGGCCTTCAGTTCAAAAGCCCTTAAGGAATTGTATTTAGGCAACAGCTACAAAGGTGTTCTTGGAAATGATACCCCTCTCCAGCCTTCAGATGAGACCCCAACCCTAGCGAAGAATTTGAGTGCAACCTTGTAAGACACCATGAAAGAGAGAGGCCATCTGAGCTGTAGTTGTATTCCTTGATTCATAGAAACTGTGAGATAATACATGTGTGTGACTTTAAGTATTAGGGGTGATCTATTATCCAGTGGTAAACAGGTAATACAGATAGACAAACACAAGTTTAGATTATATCATGAAAATTGTAGTATTATTATTATAAACATCTAGATTCAGACAAATTTGTTTATGATGTCCCAGAATTTTTTTAATATTTAATTTATTATTTTTAAAAAATATTTTATTATTTTTATTTTATGTGTATTGCCTGCATGTAAGTGCACCCGAGTCGTGCAATGCTCTTGGAGGTAAGAAGAGAGCGTCAGATTCCCTGGAACTGGAGTTACAGACAGTTGTTAGCTGACATGTGGGTGCTGGGATTGGAACCTGGGTCTTCTACAAGAGCATTCAGTGTTCTTAACCACTGAGTCATCTCTCCAGCCTCTATTTATTATTTTTTAATTTTATGTGTTTGAGTGCACTGCCTGCATGTGTGTAAATGCACCAGTGTTGTTGTGCAATGCCACAGAAGTTAAAAGGTGTCAGATTGCCCTGGAACTGGAGTGATAGATGGTTTAGCAGCCATGTGGGTGCTGGGAATCAAACCTGGGTCTTCTACAAGAGCAGCTGTTGCTCTGAATTACTGAGTCATTTCTCCATCCCCCCAGGCCTGAGAATTTTAATTCCTTATATTTTTCTTTTATATTTTACAATCAGGATATTCCTCTTCCCAATCATAATTTATTTGTTAATGAGGGGGAAAAGGGAACTATTTTGTTCAGAATAACAATAATGATAGTAACAGCTCACATTCGCAGAGCACTTTGCCAGGGAGCCAACTAAACCTTTAGAATGACCTATTAAGTCATTGAGAATTCATAGTATTATGTAGTAACAATTACTACTATCTTCAGTTTGCAGAGGAGAAAAGTAAAGAATATATCCTCATGTTAAGGTTACAAAGCTTTGCCAGCTGAGTTACCAAGCATTATTTCAAGTCCTCTGTTCAACTCTCCCCCAGATAACCTGCAAGTGGAGGAAGCTGCAGTTCTCATTGCAAAGTTCTGGCTCCTCCAACACACGGTATACTCACAAAGCAAACTTCCCTTTAGTAATTACAAATACCGCACAGTAAACATTACTAAAGCCTAGGCAAAATGCAAAGTGTTTTTACATTTTTTCTCCCAACAATTTGTGAAAATTTGCTATCACTGTTTTAAAAAGAGAGTTGGAAATCTCTTAAAATGAGGGAAATAACATTTAGCTCCAAAGGTAGTGTTTTCAATTGACTTGTGTCCAACAATTAGATATGTTGAAATCCTAATCTCCAGGGCATCAGAATATGATCTTATTGGGAAATAAGGCAGTTTTAGATATAATCAGTAAATATGACACCATATAGGTGTGGAAAAGTCCCCTAATCCAATATGACCAGGGAGGGTCAGCAGCCAAGGAATGCATGTGGCCACAAAAACTGGAAGGGGCCTCTCTTCCTCTAAGCTTCTGAGAAAGACTCAGTGACACTTTGATTTCATACTTCCCCTAGAACAGTGAGAAACTAAATTTCTCTTGTTTTGAGAAACCTACTTTGGAGTAGCTTGCCCACTGCCCTAGAAATCTGATATAGGTGGTTTAAAAGTTAAATGAAAAATCATTATATTAAAATGCTGAATAAGGTGTATTTAAAGGCCTCTACAAAGAATATTTTAAAAATATTTCTGTGTAAGAAGAATATTGTGCCAACATATGCAAAGCAACAGGATAAAAATTAGTACAATTCCCCAAAGAGCTTATTTTACCTTGACACTTTGTAGGGAGTGTGGTAATTAATTCAGTTGGTGAGTAATTTAAATATTTACAAAAGAAAGAGAGGCTGGAGAGATGGCTCAGCAGTTAAGAACCCTGGCTGTTCTTGCAGAGGACCTGAGTTTGGATCCCAGCACCAATATGGTGCTAACAACTATATATAATTCCAGCTCCAAGGAATCCAATGCCCTCTTTTGACCTCTGTAGGCATTGTACACGAGTGCAAATAATTCATGCAGACAAAACACTCAAACGCAATAAATAAATAATAAATCATAAAAAAGAAAATAAACATTATTTTTAAGATGAAAGAGAAGAAAATTTTAAAGGCATGTTTGAGCTTTATCTTCATACTTTCAAGAGCACCATTAACTCTATGATTTGAAGAGGAATTTCAAGTCATATATATTGATACATATATGTCCTACATGCATCTGTTCATATGTATATGCATATAAATATTTATACATATGTATGTGCATATGTGCACACATGCATATATATTAACAGTCCTGAAATGAGATTGGCAGCTCTTATTTGTAGTTTGGGGCAGACAGAATACTAATTTTTCCCCCTGGTTCTAGAAGGGAACTTAAATCAGAAACCATTTGCCAGGTGTGGTGGCACATGCCTTTAATCCCAGCACTTGGGAGGCAGAGGCAGGTAGATCTCTGTGAGTTCAAGGCCAGCCTGGTCTACATAGTGAGTTCCAGGCCAGCTGGCGCTACAGGGAGACCCTGTCTCAAAAAGACAAAAAAAAAAAAAAAAAAAAAATCAAAAACCCTTTGATAGCAACTCTCCCACATCCTCGACATACAAAACAGTGAGTAGGTGGTAGAGGTACACTAGGGTGCTGTGTGAGTATCTACGAAGTGCCTAGTAAATGGATGGTGCTCAGAAAATGTCCAGTTTTTGCTAAATTCATCCCACAAAGTCATTCTGCAGCTGGAGTGACTCTAGGTCAGACAAAGAATGTGATTTCCCAAACTTACATTTCTGGGTCTTACTCATTTACTCAGCGATTCTTGCATGCTGGGCACAGATGTGACTGCGGGCAGTCAATGTCCTTCAGGGATTTCATAGCCCAGTGGTGAAGAGGACTGGCAAATAGGTAAATGTATAACTAAAGCCCAACTGGTATGTGCTTTGTAAGAAATCATCTAAGTGGGGGCTGAAGTGATGACTCAGCAGTAAAGAACACTCATTGTTCTTCCAGAGGACCTGGGTTCAATTCCCAGAACCCACATGGCAACAAACGTCTATAATTCCAGCTCCAGGGGATCCAAGGCCCTCTTCTGGCCTCCGTGGGGCATTGCATGCATGTGGTGCTCTTAGGTACATGCAGGCAAAACATTCATGCACATAAAATAAAAATAATA
>NW_008338996.1:6560621-6588577 GCF_000622305.1 Nannospalax galili | reverse complement strand
TTATTTTGATATATCACAGTGAAAGATTTATCGTCCTCTTTTTTTTTTTTTTTTTTTTTTTTTTTTTAAAAAAAAAAAAAAAAAAAAAAAAAAAAAAATTATCCAAGTGCAAAATCTTATGCAACAAACACACCAGAGTTACCAGGAGCCCAGGAAGGTGGGAGAAGGGAACACAACTTCCCTCCCCATTTCTCCAAGGTTGTAGCTGCACCTACAAGCTATCCATTTGGATTGAACTCTGCTCTACTTATTCAGTCTCTGACTGGGCTGTCTTCTCAGAATGCCTAAGTCTCCCCCTCCCCCCAATCTAGTCCTAGCTAGACTGTTCAAAGTCTACATTCCAAGTCAACCGGGTTGTCTCAGAAAGCCTCAGAGCCTTGTGCCAACCCAAGAGTCCAGAGCCCCTAGATTCTGTTCAAAGAATGTATGAACTGAAGTTCTCTGAAAAAGTTATACCTGTGCTAAAGATACTTCAGACTGACCAAATGACTAGAATTTCATGATTATGGAGTAATGAAATATAGGAATGGATATAGAACCAAATTTGTTTTGAACTATCTTTAGTCCTCTTAATAGCTTTTTCATACCAACCCCTGAATCGGACCTAACATCCTTGTGACTATTAGGTAAAACTTTTGGAATGTACTTTTAAACTTAGAAGAACACTAAATTCCACCAACTCTAAAGATAAGAATGTTATAGGATCTGGAACCCATAAAAGAGATTTCCCTGCCATACTGTAGTCCAACTACCTGATTTCCCCCACAACGTGTTTGGTAAATGCATTGACTTAATGATCCACTGGAGCTTGGTCAGTATAACTAGCATCACTCCCTTAAACAAGCCTGGCTGACTCTCCCTCACCTGGCAGTGATCAGCTGTCAATAGTTTCTCAGCTAAGTTTGGGGCCTCCTGCCCATTTCCCCAGCCCAATGCTGGTTTTTGTCTGATTGAGATTTCATGAACTATTTTAATCCTTTTGGAGAAAGAGAGTGGTAAAGTCTGACAACCAACCCTCTCATTTCCCAATATCCAAAATTCTAGAGGTCAGAGTTTATGGCACTAGGTGCATACCAGGTGAAATTAAAAATTAATTACAACTTTTTGTTCTGTTTTGTTTGAGGCAGGGTTTTGCTATGTAGCCTAGGCAGGCCTTTAACTATGTAGCCCAGCTTGGCCTTAAATTCTCAGTACTTCCTGATTATCCTCTGAAGTACTACTCCACCCAGTTAATTATAATTTTTAAAAAGTTATTATTTAATGCAAATCATTTATAACCTCAACTAATCATCACAGCACATCTTGACTTTATTTGGAGATGAAGAAATTGACAGAAAGATAAAACAATATTAAGAACAGTAAGAACGCTGGCTCTTAGAAACTGGCTTTAAATCTGGGTTCTGACACTTAGGAACAAGTTGCTTTGTTATTTAACCATCTGGGCCTCAGTTTCCTCATCTCAAAAGGCTGCTGTGAGGAGCGAACTAAGCAGGTAAAGTGCTTAGTTGAAGCCAGTCAGTTAGTGCTCAAAGATACTTTTTTTTCTTCGTTGTTTGATCATTGTGCAGGGGACACACAGCTTAGTGGAATTTCAGATCTGAAAATATAATGCTTTAGAGTCCTTCATCTTCTAAATGGTATTTTGTATTCCCGTTTAGGCTCAGATATTGCCTGTCCCCAAACTACCTAGGGACTGCAGGACCTGGCCAGCCAATGGACCACAAAACCTGCCACCTGACAAGGCTCAAGGTTGGACTTGAGCTGTGCTTCTGGGTGGCTTAAGGAGAAACGGGAGCTGCAGGGTTTTACCCACATCTACCTCGACTGTTGGCCTCCCCGCTGAGTAGGCAAGAAACTTTTCATAAGCCCTATCTGTTCAGCAACTTTCGTAAGGGATGCGTCATAGGCAGAAATACCTAGCCTGAGGAGGCTGCTCCTCCAAGAGAGACCGGCTGTGTGCCTGTCTTCCCGCCTCTCAGATGGGAAAGTAAGCTGAGGTTCAAAGAGGCCACTCTGTGCGATGCCTAGACTTTCTGGAGACCACTTCGAGGGGGGTGGTTACCGTTTATTGAAGAGGTTAAGATCGTGGGACAGGGCAGGAAGCCGGATCACGCACTGCTGTGGCCTCCAATTCTGCAGGGGCCTTAAGGCACAGCTGGGCCGCGAGTGCTCAGCCCTCCGGACCACAAGCCCCAGCATGCCCCGGGGAGGCGGGGCACGGTGACCGACAGGCGGCTCTACGAGTTGGTGCCTGCCGAGGAGGGCGCTAGTCAGCGCATGCGCAGAGGTTGGCTGGCGGGTGGGCTGGCAGCCGTGGACGCTTCGGAGCCGCGGGAGGTCAGGTAGGGGGCGGGAAGGAGGGTCGGCGACCGGGGGACCCCGGCGGGAGTCGCGGGCCGCAGCCGAGCTGTAGAACGGCGGGATTCGCGCCTGAATAGCAGGATTTAAGGACGGGATCGAAGGGGCAGGACCAGGGTGGGGGTGGGGCGGGCTCGGGAGGGATTTGGTGGGGCTGAGGAGATGCAGCTGGGGGAGGGGAGCAAGGGGCTTTGAAGATGTACAGTTGCAGCCTTTCGGGAGGTATGAGGTAATGTGGGGGCCGTGCGGAGATTGCGGCGTGCAGCATGTGGGAAATGGGGAGATCTGAAGTCCTTGGAAGGATCTGGGTGCAGAATTTCAGAAATAGAAAGGAATTGGAAGGCATGGGTGAGATTGGAGGGGCGAACAGAATCTGAGGCTTTTAGGGGACCGGCAGGGTCTGAGATCAAAGCAGGCAGGGTCTAGGAAGATCCCAGTTGCTGGAGAAACGGATTTCTGGAGTGAAATCTAGGAGAGATTGAGGGGTAAGTTCCCAGGGGAATCGGTATCCAGTTAGCAAAGCCCACGGCCCCAAGGTTCGCAGGCAACATGTGAGGCCGGGTGGGGGGATGGGGGGGCAGGGTTAGGAGGTGGCACAGTGCTAGGTGGGGAAATGGAGGAGAAGGGGGCTCAGGTTGAGGGAGAGCACGAAACTGAGATGTTAGAGTGGGATACAGGGTTGACAGCTGCAGAAATTTGGAAACACTAAAGGGTGTATCAGAGATGTGGGACACATAAGAGTAATTTGTGAGAGTTGCAAGGTTGCAACAGTCTGGAAGGTTGAATTCTTTATTGTGAGGGTTGGGGATAGGGTTTGAAAAAGATTGAATGGTGGGGATTGAATGTCATAACTGGACTGTAGAATTCAAGGAGTAGTTCTGTGAGTTTCTTGTTTTAAACTACTAAAGGAGTTTTCTTGAAGCCTCTGCATAGGAAACAGAGAGGTTTGGAGACCCGAGGACCCCTAAAGACATTTATAAATAAATTATATATGAATGAATGAAATGTAGGAGAATTTCAGAGGTTTGGAAATAAAATCATGAATCTTCAAGAGATCCTGAAGGAGAATGAGATTTTCTGTGAGAGGAATCTTACTCATTAACTAAAGGCCCCTTTATCCTGACATAGTCCAGCACTATACTAACTCCACTCTGATCAGCCCAGCCTCCCCATGTCAGACCAAAGTCATGGGCTTTGGGAAGAGAAGGAGGGAGGGAGGAATGAGGCAGGAAACTCCAAGGTCTTCTGTCTACCCCTGGCTTTCGGTGTACCCCAAAGTGGCTCTGCAGATTGGTTCCCTATGAGGGGGGGGGGGCACAAGGCGGGGGGATGCTCAGAGACTGAGGGATGGCAGCTGTGGACAGGTCAGAAGAGTAATGGGCAGTCAGGTAGAGGACAGGAAGGTGTGTGAGTCCTCCAAAGAAATGAGCGCAGAGTTATCTCAAACGTGAACTTCTGTAGAAAACCTAGTATATCTCAAAGAGGCAGTAGCTGTGTAAATGAGATGTTTGGGCTGGGAGACAAACAAAATGGAGGTGTTGGGGTGGGGGGAGGGTTCTCTTGTATTGTGCATTTAGGCATCGGCCATTATCTGAAGCAGTAATTCTTAGCCTTCTTAGCCCAGGTGAGAAAGGATGTCTAGGAAGCTTTTTAGTTGTCGAAGCTGAGGTGTGATGGGCTATTGGCCTCTAGTAGATAGATACCAGGGATACTGTTAAACATTTATGTATGGAATAACCGTCACAACAAAACATTATCTGGCCCCAGTCATACCAAAATGGAGGGATCTGACTTTAAAGTCAGATATCCTGGGTTCAAGTCCTGGCTTTCTCTTTCTGTCTTGTGGTCTTCAGGGAGTTGCTTAACCTCTTAGTCTCTTGGCTCTTTATCTATAAAAGTAAGCTAAAGACAGGTCCTACATCATAGGATTATTGTGAAGATTCAGTGAACTCAATCAGGGTACCTATTTTCTGGCACATAGTAAATGCTCAAAATTTATTAATTTTTAAACATTTTTATATGTATCGCTCATCACACTTAGCACCTCTAAGTGTGTTCTGTGTCCAGCTTTACACACGAAACTAAGGCTTAGGAAGTGACTTGTATAAGACCACATAACTAGAAATGTCTAAGTTAAACTCATACTAGATCCCGCCACTGTCACTGTATATGCAATCCCTCTTTCCTTGCTCTGTTCTATTTAATCTTCTTTTTTCAGCCTCTTCTAATGGAAAAGAGAATCTCCCAGTATCACCAATATCAGATTGATTTTCTAAAGATGGGTAACTTCCTGATTAGGCAAGAGAAGCCCCAGACTTTGTCCTGGTTTGCTCTTAGGCCAGAACTAATGGTCAGATAATAGAAAGAGCCTGAGGTTAGGCAAGAAGAGGAGGACAGGCTGAGCTTGGGAGGCACTGGCTTAAAAGAACACCTCACACCTCAGCAGGGCCTCAGGCTGCAGGCAGTCACACTGAAGGAGGGAAAGTGCCGCACTCAGTGGCCATCCTTTATGCATCCTGTCTTTGGGACAGAGTAGTGGCATTTGGCTTTTTCAATTTCAAGACTAGCTACATTGGGAAGCCAGTTTTGTTTGTTTGTTTTTCTTTTTCTTTCTTTTTTTTTCCTTTCTTTTTAAAGGCTGGATCCCAGGGCCCAAGGACAATAGTCTTAGCAGGAATATCAACACATATCACTTAGAAAAATATGTAATGGCAATTGAGTCAGCCCTGGAATCAAAGGTTTGAAATCCAGTTACTTTACTGCTTATTGTGTATGGTCTTGGCCAAGTACTTGTCCCTTGAGCCTGTGTCTATCAAAAACACAATCAGCTGCATTAATCGAGTGCTTATGAATGTATTTTATCTCAATAAATCTTACCAGTGATCTTGCTGACAACCTGAATATTATTCCTTATTTTATAGATCGGAAAATTCATAGGTTAAATGATTTATCCTAAGATCCATGGCAAATGATTAATCAGGATGGAAACTCGGTTCTATTTGACGATAACTTCCACAGTACTAGTTTGTTAGAAGAAATTTTCTGACAGTTTAATGGCACTACAGCTATGTCCAGAGAATGACCAGAAGTCAAAAGTTTACAGGGCCCCTGTAGTGGATTATCCTGTGTATGTTGCTCTGTTACCTTTCTGAGACGCCCTCCCTTTTCTCCTTCTGAACAGTCAGATTTAAAAGTCATTCCTGGATGCATTTACTAGCCTGTTAGACAGACTGCCTGGAGGAAATGGTGGTCTCTAATCTAGAGAAGTATAGCACATCTTTCTAGTGAGTGGTTTGGGGCATGCAGTTCACAGGTGGACATTTGAGTCCCTGCTCTGCTACTCAGCAATTTTGAGAACTTGGACAGGCTTTCTATCTGAGCATTTTTCTTACTTAGGAAAGGAAATAACACTTACTTCACATAGTTAAGTGTGATGTACAAAAGGTACCTGACACTCAATAAGTACTCCTTGTTTTCCAAGAGTTGGAAGACATGATCTTAGCTAGACATCTGCTGGTGTCTTGGTCAAAATTTCAGAGGATCCTCTTCCCTACACAGAACAGGGTGAATATCAAGTGTTAACCTTGTGTCCTGGAAGTCAGCTTTGTTAGCGAGTTGTAACATGGAGTCAGTTAAGCAGTCAGTTAGCATCCTGTTAAAGTGCACAAAGAGAAAATGCAGTATAGAATGCTGGCATGAAAGTAAATGTGATATACTTCCTAAAACACAGTCAAACCATGGGAGTGTGTTAACAGAATGGACCTCATGTCTTGTGAAAGGCGATATATTTTATATGCTGTCTAGTTTGTAGATGAGAACCCTCTTCTTGTCTGTTTCTTAAAATGATGTCTCCGATCCCTTTCACATGACTGGACTCAGCAACTGCTTAGTAAAGACATGTTTCAAAGTAAAGTGGAGATGAGGTTCCCCACTTTTGCTCGTGGCTTAAACCTCCATGGGACAGATAGGGTGTGGAAACAGATGGATCTCAAGAACTACTCCATTAGATAGAGACTTGAGCATCGGATGAGGATTTGATACTTTGGGTCTACTCTACCTTTGATTCTGAGACAAGTACACTATCTCCACAAAGGTTCAGAATTTTGATTATTTGACTTGGGTATAGTCTGCCTTTTGAAAGGTGCCTATTCATTCCTTACCTCAGGCTGGTAGTGGCCGTGGCAGGCTGTAGCTGCTGTTACTTTTCTAGTACACTAACAATAAAAGCCATTCTTCACAGTTAATTCTACGCCTGGCATGGTGCTGCCCTACGTGCTCTATCCCCAGTCTCCTTTTATCTGTACGGTAACCTTGTGATAAGGTATTGCTTTAAAGGCCCATCTCATAGATAAGCTGAGAACTACAGAAGTTAAGTAACTTGTCCAGGTCTCCACTGCAAATGGTACAGCTGAAATTCAATGCCAGCCTGATACCTGCATCCACTTCCTTAATCTGGTAGCACTGCTCACCCCTGCTCTTGCCTGTCAGCCTAGCTCTGCCCTCAAGTGTATGAATGTTCATTTCTGCCTTGGTCTCAGTGTCCTCGGTGCTCTTACGCTAACATCACAATAATTCTAGGTTTCCATATTTAGTCTCTGCTATAAGGGGCCAGAGCAGTTTACTTTTTGGTTAAAAGTTGTCTTCATTTCCACGTTAGTTACTTTCTCAGTCAAATCCCTCCCAAGATGGCCAGACCTTTAATTAATCTTTTTATCATTCCATGAAGAGGAACATTCTTCTTCCCTTCAGAATTTAGTTTGTAAACTGAATTATTTGCTAATACGGGTCCTGGTTATAGCTGTTAATGTTCTTGATTGCTAACAGAATCATGCTGAATGGCATTATTCCGTTGCCTACCAAGTAGTGTATGTGCATTATCCCTAGTCCTTACAGTAATCCTTTTATAAACTAAGAAAATAGCCCTAGAGAGATTAAAAACTTGCCAGGCCTGGGAAGATTAGGTAATTTGCCAGGCCTAGAGGTTAGCTAACTTATTGTTGGTTCCACATGTCACAGCAGTTGACAGTGCTGAGATTGAATCTCTGCTCTGACTTCAGGGTTTATGCCATTACTTTGCTCTTTGCTCTTTTTTTTTTTTTTTTTTTTTTTTTTTTTAATATTTTAAAAAATTTTACGTGTGTGAGTATATTGCCTGCATGTATTGTATGTAAGTGCACCATGTTGTGCAGTGCCCATTGAGGTCTGAAGAGGGTGTTGAATCCCCTGGAAATGGAGTTATGGACAGTTGTTAGCTCTCATGTGGGTGGGAACTGAACCCGGGTTCTCTGCCACTGCTTTTAATCCCTGAGCTATCTATCTCTCCAGCCCCAAGAGACCTATTTTTACCTAGAGTCAAAAAGCTGTGTTGGTGTCATATGGGCATGTGTGGTATACATCATTATGTGGAGGGGTGAGGGAACAGGGTAAACTGAGTAGATAAAGTGGGAAGCTAAGACTTGGTGCAAAATGAACAACAGGAAACATGTTTAAGGAATTGTGGAGACAGCCTCCAAGATCATAAATAACATGTTCTGGTTAGTTACAGATTGTTATAGCTGGCAGGAGATGGGTAGCCAAGGCTTGGGATAATGGTGCAGTTCCTTTCCTTTAAATACTCTTTGCAGGGAAACTGATGTTATATGAAGCTTCCATGAGATTCAGTCTCAGTATTAACAGTACTGACCAGATAGGCCCTGTGGAGGAGAGGCTGGATCTGCCTGACTTTTGGTTTCATTTCAGGCTAAGAACCTGAAATCCCACTCTCAGGTGTGGAATGGAAGTGGTGCCTGCTTTTTCCAGGTCTGAGGCCCTCCATGCCTGATGCTTTAGTGTTGGGATTTCTCTGGCAAAGCACAGCAGCTTCAGGGTACAGGTGCTTGACATCCTTAGAGAACTCAGGGAAGCTGAGGACTGGTAAGATAATTTTGGGTAGGATGTGGGTATAGTAAATGCATTTTATAAAACTGATAGCTTAGAGAGGCAAGGAGCTTTTGAACTGAGAGAGGTGATATGGTACTCCAGAAATCTGGGAAAAGAATTTGCTGATATTTTTACAAGTTGGCAGACTTGTTTAATGAGCTGATCCACAGTGCCAGCTCCAGGAGGAACAGATGTCCCTGCACACTATAAGGTAACATGCTCTGGATCCAAACACCAAATGTTGCCCTCAGTCTGTTGTCCCAGATGATAGAAGACAGAAATAAGCTGTTGGTTTAGAATTCAGAAGGCTTGCTTGGATCTTGAGTCATGGTTTCTATCTGTATTTGTGTGTGTGTGCTATTGGCCCCAGGACCAAGGCATTTGAGGATTCAGCACTCATAGTTTTAGATAGCCATAGGAGATCACTTCGGATCATGATACCTAGTAATTTGTTGTTTTCTCGAGGCATGGATTTATGGATTTGAGCAGTAATAGGTTGCAAAGCAAGAGGATGCAGGTAAGTCACTCAGTTTATAAATCACTCTAACCCACTCTGTATTGGCTGAATCTCAAAACTATATTACCATTTCTTCCTCAAGGAGAAAATTATATGTTTTAAAGGCAGCATTTTCCTAAGCACAGTCTAGAGAGCACTTGTTAATAAATGTTAAATCACACACACACACACACACACACACACACACACACGCACGCTTGGAAGTCATGTTGGGTTAAACAAAGTAAAGGCAGTGTACTAGAATATTCTACCATGTTTGAGCTCTATACCCTTGAGCCAGTTTTCCTGAACTTCATTATTCTCATCTGTAAAGTGGATTAATAAAAATCCTGCCCACATTCCATTGTCCTGATGAAGATTAAGCAAAGGCAACAGATATAACACTGGACGTGCTGCCTAGAGCATAGTGGGCACTAGAATACTGGAGCAGTTTTTGAATTAGGGACACTTCCCAGAGGTGAAGCTGACTTGATAAATTGTGCTTTTCTGCTGCAGAGCACTTGTCAAGCCCCTTCTGAAGCTGCTGGTGTTTTGATATATATATTTCCATTGGCCACCCTCCCCCCATGTGCCTGGAGAAAGTTGATGTGAACAAGGCTTCCCTCAGCTAGCTGCATTGTCCTGTAAACCAAGCTAACCTGCTCTCAGCCTCCTCTTCCTCCTCAGGGATGTCCCATCTATATTATAAGACTGCATGTGTGATTTGCATTTAAGAAGTTTATTTATGCACGTGCCTTACCCTGCTCATTGTATTCATTCTAATTTTAGGTGAAGGTCAGCAGTGACATAAGGCTGCAGAGCACTGAGATATCTCTTAAGTCTGCTTCATAAGCATGTGTCCTGGGGAAGAACAGGGGTGCCCATAGGATGCCCTGTGTGATGGGAGGGAAGGCCAGACAGAAACAAACTGTCTTGATGAGGAACTGCTGCTCTTTAAATCATCTGAATTTGACTGTTTGGCCATCTGAGCTCTTCACATGTCCCCACCATAAGCTAGTTGATCTAGAAATGGTAGTAATGACAGTACAGCTCGGCAATGTTGTTTGCTGCATTCTTTCCATTTCTACCTGCTCCCCAAGGTCAGATTCCCCTGCTACCTCTTGAAGGCACTTTGCTGTAGCTGCTAAACTAGTTGCTGTGATCCCCCCACCACTCCACTCCAGCTTTGGGAAAATCGGTTTTGTGCTGCAAAGCCCGCCAGGGCCTTCACAATGAATTTCACATTTCATCTTCACATCAGAGTCCCTTTGTGTCCTGAGTCTTTACCATCAACCTCAGATTACCTTCCCCTGGATTTCCACTATTCTCCCCTATATCTTCTCATGATTTTAAGAAAAAAAGAGAACCAGTGTTCCCTTACGGCTTTTTGATACACAGGCAAATGTTACTGTGCTACCCTTACATGGGTTATTTCAGCTCATTCTCACAGGAACCCAGTGAAGGAAGCTTTTGCACTCCATGTAGAGAGCCCCAGTGTTCTCTGCCCTTCCCACTCTCTGGAGCTTGTTTTCCATCTGCTTTCCCGCCTTGCTTAAGGCTGTGTCCGTTGCCTGATGCGTTCTTCTAGGCTTGAATCAAGCGCTGCCTCCTCTCTAAAGTTCTGTTTTCCTTCAAATGAGAATGAGTCCGTTTCAACATCCGTCACATTCAGTCTACCTAGATTCAATATACAAGTTTGTCTTTTTAAAGTAGGTCAGGATTTGTATCCTGAAGCTGTTACTATTTTATACAGTACCACAATAACTAGACTAACAAGGGTGGATAGGTAGGGATATGAATGAAACAACATCTATTTTCCCTATCTGATGTTTTGCAAATGAGACTTTTCTATTTCTGACTGATTTCTTGTCCCCCAAATATGAGACACCGTGAACCCTGTGAGAGAATTAAAAAGCTCTCACTCTTTTGCTGACAGTTTTCTTTGCTTAAAAGAGCTTTACCGATCACTGCCTCATTTCTTTCAAGAAGTATCTTAGAAGGAGCACCACGTCTGGACAGCCTTCCTCCATGTGCACTGCGCTCCCACAGGGTGTAGTGTGGACTGGCATGTCTCTTTTCACTGTGCATGCTTTCCCTATGCTTTTCTTTGAGTATAAATTACAAGGTTTAAACATCGTAAAACGTAAGTTAGTCACAATTATTAGAAGGATATTACTTGTCAGGTCCTGTATTATGGATGTCAAATTTATCATAGTTAACCCTTACAATAATACTGTCATTATTTCTGTAGCATAGATGATGGGGAAACAGGTTTAAGCTTAGATCCTCCCAGCCCCCGCCACTCCACTGTGTCTCTATCACCTGAGACATAGTAGGCCTCAATAAAATTATTTGCTAAATAAGTACGTGATCAAGTGAGTGATTTTAACTGTCCTCTAAGTGATTCTCGACTGGATTACTCGCCATAGGCAGTGGAAAATGAGTAATGGTTTGTTTTTCTCTTTGGCAGGAACTTGACCTTGGGGCATGAACACTAAGCTGTTGGGTTCTGGGCTCTGGTAGTAGGAACCTTCTCGGGAAGAGCCATGGCGGTGGCCGCTGCAGCTTCTCACCTGAACCTGGATGCTCTCCGGGAAGTGCTTGAGTGCCCCATCTGCATGGAGTCCTTCACAGAGGAGCAGCTGCGGCCCAAGCTGCTGCACTGCGGCCACACCATCTGCCGCCAGTGCCTGGAAAAGCTGCTGGCCAGCAGCATCAATGGAGTCCGCTGTCCCTTTTGCAGCAAGATCACCCGTATCACCAGCCTGACCCAGCTGACGGACAACCTGACGGTGCTGAAGATCATTGACACCGCGGGGCTCAGCGAAGCCGTGGGGCTGCTCATGTGTCGGGCCTGTGGGCGGAGGCTGCCTCGGCAGTTCTGCAGGAGCTGCGGTCTGGTGTTGTGTGAACCCTGCCGGGAGGCAGATCACCAACCCCCCGGCCACTCTACGCTCCCGGTCAAAGAGGCGGCCGAGGAAAGGCGCAGGGACTTCGGGGAGAAGTTGACTCGTCTGCGGGAGCTCATGGGGGAGCTGCAGCGGAGGAAGGGGGCCCTGGAGGGGGTCTCCAGGGACCTGCAAGCAAGGTACAAGGCTGTGCTCCAGGAGTACGGGCACGAGGAGCGCAGGATCCAGGATGAGCTGGCTCGCTCTCGGAAGTTCTTCACGGGCTCCTTGGCAGAAGTTGAGAAGTCCAACAGTCAAGTGGTAGAGGAGCAGAGCTACCTCCTCAATATCGCAGAGGTGCAGGCTGTGTCTCGCTGCGACTACTTTCTGGCCAAGATCAAGCAGGCTGATGTTGCCCTACTGGAGGAGACAGCAGATGAGGAGGAGCCAGAGCTCACTGCCAGCCTGCCCCTGGAGCTCACCCTGCAAGATGTGGAGCTCCTTAAGGTGGGCCATGTCGGTCCCCTTCAGATCGGACAGGCTGTGAAGAAGCCACGGACAGTTAACATGGACGATTCCTGGGCTATGGAGGACGTGGTAGCATCCACTGCCTCCACCTCTGTCACCTTTAGAGAGATGGACACGAGCCCTGAGGAAGGGGTGGCCAGCCCCCGGGCCTCACCTGCCAAACAGCGGAGCTCCGAGGCAGGCTCCAGTATCCAGCAGTGCCTCTTTCTCAAGAAGATGGGGGCTAAAGGCAGCACTCCGGGCATGTTCAATCTTCCAGTCAGTCTCTACGTGACCAGTCAGAGCGAGGTGCTGGTTGCTGACCGTGGCAACTACCGTATACAAGTGTTCACCCGCAAAGGCTTTCTGAAGGAGATCCGCCGAAGCCCCAGCGGCATTGACAGCTTTGTGCTAAGCTTCCTGGGGGCCGATCTGCCCAACCTCACTCCTCTCTCCGTGGCCATGAACTGCCATGGACTGATTGGTGTGACTGACAGCTACGACAACTCCCTTAAGGTGTATACCTTGGACGGCCACTGTGTGGCCTGTCACAGGAGCCAGTTGAGCAAACCGTGGGGCATCACAGCCTTGCCATCTGGCCAGTTTGTGGTAACTGACGTGGAAGGTGGGAAGCTCTGGTGTTTCACTGTTGACCGAGGAGCAGGAGTTGTCAAGTACAGCTGCCTTTGCAGTGCTGTACGCCCCAAATTCGTCACCTGTGATGCTGAAGGCACCGTCTACTTCACCCAGGGCTTGGGCCTCAACTTGGAAAACCGGCAGAACGAGCATCACCTGGAGGGTGGATTCTCCATTGGCTCCGTGGGCCCTGACGGGCAGCTGGGGCGCCAGATCAGCCACTTCTTCTCTGAGAACGAGGATTTCCGCTGCATCGCCGGCATGTGCGTGGATGCCCGAGGTGACCTGATTGTGGCCGATAGCAGTCGTAAGGAGATCCTCCATTTTCCAAAGGGTGGGGGCTACAGTGTCCTTATTCGAGAGGGGCTTACCTGTCCAGTGGGCATTGCCCTCACTCCTAAGGGGCAGCTGCTGGTCTTGGACTGTTGGGACCATTGCATCAAGATATACAGCTACCATCTGAGAAGATACTCCACCCCTTAGAAGAGGAGAAATACCGGTTTCCTCTCCTCAGCCGACTTCCCTTCCCTTAGTCCTTGGTTGCTGATGATAATATAGAATAGATTGGGTGTGTGTCCTGATTCCAGCTCGACTTTCCTAGAATTTTAGAAGCTCTAGTTCCAGTGCTTTTAATTTGTCCTTCCCCTCTCCTTCCTCACCCCGCCTCTCTCCCATTCTAAATATAGAGCTGTAGCAGGTACATTATCCCAGATAGGCTGTTAGCAGACGTTTGCATAGAAATTAGGCACTTCCAAGGCTTCAGTAGAGAGAGGCGTTGTAGCCCTTTGCCCTGGGGTTTGAAATTTGCCCCTCTATTCCTACCAAATCGTTGTTGATTTTTCTCCTCTGGACTCTGATGTCCCTGGTCCAGTGTTTCCCTCTTATTATAACATCTTTCATCTGTGGTGCTTTCTCTTTAAGTCTGGCTGCATTCTGTGTGCATGCTCCAGTGGGACCTGCTCCACCCTTCAGTGACATCGTATCCCTGTAGCATGGTGTCTCTTTCTGATCACCTTCATTTTTACCAGCGTGCGAGTGCATCTTAAGTGCCACCAAGGGTGATCCACAGGCCTGGTGGGAAGCAGGACCTCTTGACTGGGGGATTTATGCCGTTATGGATTGTCTTTTCATCAGAGACGTAGCAGAGAATGCGTTGACCCTACTTGGGTAGCATTGAAAACTTCAGCTTGGAAGTTGCTCTGCCTTTTAAAGTCAGAATTAGGCCACAGCCAAGGAAGATGGAGACCAGCAAGCAAATGGTGATATAACCAGCAAACTTTGGACAATTTATAGGGCTCAGAAATTTTCATACTCTTTCCACCCACCTGTGCTGTGTGCTGTCTGAGGAACTGTACAACACAGGCTGCAGTTAACAGAGTGGAACGGTGGACACATTGTTTTCATTACTAAGACAACAAACCATTGAGTGGTGACTTCTGTATTCTCTTCAAGTGAGTGCATCCTGTTTGGCTTTAGGATTTACTTAGGTTCTATCAAGCATTAAAATGATTGATAACTTCATGATTGGTGTTCACGTGTTGATTACATACGGGATTTGGGAGGTATGGGGTAGCTTGCCGTTTTGCGTGCTGACACTGTATTCTTTGATAGCATAGCATTCTTAGTTCAGAATATAGCCAACAATACCATCATATAAAGATAATCCAAGCTTCACTTCCACATACATTTGAACAGAATCAGCCTTGCCTCCAAGGTAGGTTTAGCAGCACAAACACCCTGTTCAAAATTGAGCCTCTACCATGTGCAAACAGGAAGATAACCATGTGCTAGCTCACTCACTAGAAGTGACAGAATTGGTGATGAGATCGCATAGGCCTCAGTGTCTGCTAAGCAACTGTCTTGCTCTTGGGTGTAGGACTGATTGCAAGCCAAAGCCATGGCCCTTTGTTGTCCCAGAAGCAAGGTGATTAAACTAAACTATCCCAAATTATTTTTTGGTGACATGGTTGTTTATCTCGTGCTCCCCTTTCCCCTGACTTCTGTTGTGATAGCTGTCGGAGAGGATGGGTAAAGAAATACCTAATGTGATATTGAGCTAGTTTATCTTTTGCTTTGCATGGGGAGAAGGCTCCGTGTTCTAATTATGAAATTGCATCCGATTTTCAAAGATTATATAATTGAGATGAAATTGATCCAATTAAAAGTGCATCACAAATGACTTCACTGCTTATTAGAGCCATTTTTATCTGTTATGGCACCCAGCAGCAGATTTGTCTTTGCTGACAGTGGGAGACTTGTGGAAGCAATAACAGTCAAGGCCTTTGCCATATGGTGTTCAGTGGAGAAATGAATACAACACCCCTGGTTGACTTGTAAACACAGCCAGAAGTCCTCCGACTGCCCATGCTTTGGGGACCTGCTATCACCCCTGGCATTCAGCATTTAGATTTCCCCCACCTCTATATCACAGAAATGCCTTGGTCTTCAAGTATACCAAATATCTGCTGCCTCAGTATGGCTTGAATGATTTTCTGTTTTGGTGTGAATATTTTAGGATGTGCTGAGTACGGTCAATTTTTGGCTACCTGCCTTGTTAACTACGGCCAGAAGAAACATTTACTCAATTCTAACAGTTGAGTTTTGGGGGTGTTTTTGTTATGCTGTTGAGACAGGGCCTCACTGTGTAGCCCTGGCTAGCCTGGAGCTCACAAATGTAGATGAGGTTGGCCTCAAACTCACACAGATCTACCTGCCTCTGCCTTCTGAGTACTGGGATTATAGGTATGGGATTTTTGGTTTTTGAAGTAGCAACATTCTTACTTAGATTGAAGTATTATATGCAAGTATGTCCTGTAAAACGGATCAAAGAGCCACTGCTCTAGTTGAAACCGGTTTGTAGGGCTTTCCTTACCACACCTCCTGTAAAGCTCTAAGCAACCTACAGAATCTGGCAACCGTTGAACTACAGCATGGTAATCCTCTGGTTCCATCTTATTAGCCACATGGCCTGGACAAATTCACTGACAAAGAAAATGTCCAAAGTGAAGCCTGCATTTAGAAGGGTATGAGATGATACGAAATACTGACTCAGTTGTGGAACGCTCAATAATAGCTAAAGCTTTTTGCCCGCATCAGAGTGCCCGGTGCTGGGTATTCGGCCCTGTACTTTCTTGCTTCTTTTCATGCTTTACAAGTTCGTTTGGCAGCTGTAACCTCTCTCAGACACTTCCTACTCCTAGCCACAAGCCTCCCATATCTGCTCACATACTCCTTTCTACTAGTTATTTCGTGTTTCTTGTTCTGTATAAATCCTGAGTCGCTGTTATCTCTCCCTGTACCTGAGCTTCAGTTGGCCCAGCCTCCCACTGTCAGCAGCTAACATTGTGCCCCATTTAAAATGTCCACCATCACCTAAGTGCCCACTTCTCTACCTGATCCCAATGGTGACTCTGAGAATCTGAGACTTCCTAGCACTGCTCCCCTACATTGGCTAAAAAGGGATTCCCAGACAAGAGCTTTGAAAATGTGTAAGAAAAGCAAGGTGCAGGGGACTGGAGAGATGCCTCAGTGGTTAGGAGCACTGGCTGCTCTTACAAAGGACCTGGGTTCGATTCCTAGCACCCACATGGCAGCTAACAACTGTAACTCCAGTTCCAAGGGAATCCAATACCCTCTTCTAACCTCCACAGGCATTGTACAACATGGATGCAGTTACATGCACACGGGCAATACACCCATACATGTAATATTAAAAAAAAAAAAAGTAAGTGGGGGCTGGAGACATGGCTCAGCGGTTAAGAACACTGCTCTTGCAGAGGACCCGGGTTCCATTCCCAGCACCCACATGGCGGCTACGAACCGTCCTTAACTCCAGTTCCAGGGGAATCCAAAGCCCTCTTCTGACCTCTGTGGCATTGCACAACATGGGTGCACTCACATACATGCAGGCAATGCACTCATACACATAAAATAATAATAAAATATTTAAAAAAATAAAATGTTCTTTTAAAAAACAGAAAAGCAAGAGACACACAATTGGCTGCTCTGTGTCATTCTTAGTTACAGAATTTAAAATATTGGAACAATGATTATGTTTATTGAGCACCTACTGTAGGTTAGGCATTCTTTCCAAGTATATAAAAAATGAGAAATGATATTAATGTGTTTACTTTTTAGAAAATGATTCCAGAGTTTTTCTTGTCTAAATATTTGAAGTTGGTAGTCTGCCACGCTAATCTACTTTTTTGCAAGCCAAATGTAGACTGTCTGAATCACAGTGAGGGTATATTTCCCTGCAGCAGTACAGAGGACCACTCTTGTTAATTAAAATAAATTTGGCTTGGGTTTTACAGTGTTTGTGTGGTAAGGCAAGTAATGTTTTGTCTAGTATTAATTAATGGACTCATAAATGAAGTGCTACCCGGCTCTGTAGGAGGGACTAGAAGACGTGGTCATAGGAGACTCAGGTCTTTCCCTACGTCTGAGCAGGAGGTTGATTTACACTGAGGACGTGCGCTCCCTCAAAGGATCACAAATCAAATTACAGATATGAAACAGCAGATGTTTGCATGAATTTTACAAGTAGGGCACTGGTGAGATAGAAAAGCTGTTGAACAAAATATACATTCAGGCTGCAGACCTTTGTTTTTATCTTGCCAATATCATTAATATTGATGAGACCCCCATCTAAATGTGAGGTTACTGAAGACAGTTCCTGGGACTGGCAATGTTTTCACATGGGAAGATCCCTGGATTTAGGCAGGCCTGTGTCTGACTTACAATTCTGTCTCAATTTAACTGTACATCTGCAGGTGATCTGTAAGCATCAGTTTCCCTTATTTACTGATAAAATAAGGTTATTCAGACCGATTAATAAAATCCCTTCCTACCAGATGTGGGGGCACAGACCTTTAATCCCTGCACTTGGGAGGCAGAGGCAGGCAAATTTCTGTGAGATGAAGGCCAGCCTGGTCTACATTAGTGAGTTCCAGACCAGCTGGAGCTACAGAGAGCCCCTGTCTCAAAATATCAACAGTAAATGAAACATAAAATCCCTTCTGGATGTATAATTTTGATTTTTAACTAGCATAAAAGTTCTCCCCCAGTGACTTTGCAATATTATAGTTATATTGTTCATGTTTTAACTGTATTCTACTACATACAAAGTAGAAGAAAGGAAAAAAAGAAAAAAGCCTGCACTTTGGAATCAACCTCGCTTTGTCCAATTGTTTCTGTATTCTAGCTGTTGTGATTTTTGTCACAGTTATTAGCATTAACCCCTGCTAAGCTGTAGTTTCCTTATCTAGTAAAAGGAAGTGATGGTTTACCTTTTAAAGGGTGAAGGTTGTGAGAATGAAAAGATAATAATGCCATGGTATATGTAAAAGTACCTAATTAAGAAAATGGCCTCATTGTAAGGGTCAAAGACTTCCTTCCCTTCAAGGGAGGCTGATCTACATTCCTCGGTAAGTATGTAAGTCTTGGGAAGTTTGGGGCCTCTGTTGGTGCACAGCTGCTTGTTCAACGTGGCCTGGCTTCTTAATTAAAAAGCCTATTGGAGGAAGAGTGTGATCGCTAAAATGGCAGAGGCAGAAGTCACAGCAATCCCGCCAGGAAAGCTGCACGTAATTCTAATTTCAATAAAATAATTAAGATAGCACCTTGACTCTTTGAGAGGCAAATTGAATTAGAATTTTTAAACAATCTTATATAAATGTATATCTACATTTAAATATTTAATTTGTATATATAGATATATAAAGAAAAAATTAACTTAGAAACTTGTATGCTTACTATTACATAACTAGCATAAAAGGAATTTTTTCCTGCAGATCAATATTAATTGAATCATATAACTATAGAAACAATCCATGAATCATACTCTAAGTAGAAGTATTAAGGTATGGTGGTTATAACTTGGGCTCTGGATCAGAGGGTTCTGAGTTTGCTCTTGCTTCTGTCACTTCGTAGTTCTGCGATCATTACCTCTACGCTATGATGGTTCGGGTTCAAACTACCCTGCACTATGGTGAAGAGATGATAGGTGCAAAACAGCAGGTTACAAGGAGTTTTTGAAATGACAGTAAACTAAATGTATACGAAAGCTATTCTTATTTGTGTGCTATGGGACAAGGTGGAGTTAGTGAGGAAACAATCTATGCCACAAAGCCAAAAGAAAATTCTTTAGTAACTCACTGAAAAGGACATGAAGCTTTTTATAAATCAAATGCTTGGATGGTTTTTTTGGGTTTGTTTTTTTTTTTTTTTTTTTTTTTTTTTTGCTTTGTTTTGTTTTCTTATACAGATAACATTAAGAGTGTCCTCTGGTGATCTATTAAGTTTACTTGGTTATAACTATGATAGTATTGCATCTTTTCAAAAAAATATAAGACCTGGGATTCTATTTATTCATTTACTTGCTCATTAAAGACATATGGAGACATCTGCTATTTATTATTAGCAATATTTGTATGAGTCATGAATGCAAAGATACATCAATCATGAATCTCTCCTTCAAATGGCTTGTAATCTCTCGGCCAAAATAAAATAGTATAAGCCCTACAAGTGTACTGGCAAATAAGAAAAATGGTACAAGACAGAAATTGCCAAGTGTTTCAGCAAACTGAGAGGCTCTGGTTGCTAAAGGGCTTTGAAAGTAAGAAGAACATTACAAATAAAGGCACGTCATTAAAGTAAAGAATAGGGGATATACCTGCAAGTTGAAACCTTGTCAGGGTGAGGAGATCAAAGGTCTAAAGGGGTCCACCTGCCCTGTAAGGAATAAGTGCACTTTTTTTCCTGCACTGGGCCTGCCATTCCCGTCAGTGATCATGTGAGGCTCAGCGAGCTGCATGTATAGGAAGGTGGTAGGGTGGGGATCAGGATCACCTTAGCATCTCAGTGGTGGATGACAAAGGCATAATTTGAAAATACATTTTCCTCAGCTGGGCATGGTGGGGCACACCTTTAATCCCAGCACTTGGGAGGCAGAGGCAGGCAGCAGATATTTGTGAGTTCAAGGCCAGCCGAGACCCTGTCTTAAAAAGACCAAAAAAAAAAAAAAAAAAAAAATCTTCCTCAATTTTCAATTTTCTGATGTATCCCCTTAGTAGGAATCACTGATTTTGAATTGTCCTCTAAATATATTTTCTGCTTTTAAAAATCCCAAGATAATGTCAAATCACTTCTCAGAAGCCTAAATCAAATGAGTCATATCTGCTTTTGCCCCATATTGAGACATGCTGATAAGAAAGAGCTTTTGATACCTAGGATAAGTTCAAACCATGTAAGCCACAGTCTATACATAGGAAGAGTCTGGTCCTCCTTACCTCCAAACTACTATGAAAAAACCAAGCTGGTCTCTTTTACTGGTTCAAGCCATTTTTGAACCTCCTTAGGAGCACACAGTGCTGTGCCCAGAAAGCCTTTTTATGTAAGTAACAACACTTTTCATACCTATTTGGTATGAAAGTAATGTTGGTGGCTTCAACATCTCAAATAAGTTTGGGGTGAAAAGTTCTACTTTAGGGGATGACTAGCAGTTGACACAGTAAGCTGGGAATCTAGGGCATCACTACCACCACTAGAGAGCTTTCAGGTTTTGCTTGCTAAATGACTCTGATACTGGCCACCATGTTTTCTGTCACCTGTGGGCAAGCTTGTGCTGTGCTGACTGGCTGCATTTGTTGAGCCCTACTAATTATAATACATACTCAACTAAGCTGGAAGTTTTGATAGATGTTTGAGGACAGGAGAACATAACAAAGCCTGGCCATAATGTGTCAGCCCAGACCCTAGTGTCTCTGAATTGTTTGGATTTCAGGACAGGTTGTGGCTGACACTAAGACTCAGAAGGGCAACTCTTAACCCTGAAACTTTTGGCGGCCAGTTGTCCCAACCAGGCTTTGCCCCCATTCTATAATATGCTCAAAGAAAATGCTGATAGCCCATGTGCTGTGCAGGTTTGTTAGCTCCCCATGTGGGGAAGGCTACATAGAATACAGTAGCCCACACTCCTAAAAGCAGATGAGGCAGGAAACTGGAGAAAATGCCTTTGCTGCTGCTACTGTCTGTGCCACTGTGCTCAAAATTGCTGAGGTGTGAAACCCATGTACCCAACCTTCTCAGAGAAGAGATCTTCCCAAAGTATCCATAGCAACCCTTCCTGCATAGCCAAGGGATGAATTCAAACCTGACTTAAGCCAAGTACTCTTAAACCTTGTAAAGTAACTAGTAAGGGGAGATTCTAATCCAGGTACTTCACATCTGGTCTAGAGGAGGTTAGCTATATAACACCTCTCCCCAAGTTATACGTAGTAATTTAAAAAAAAAAACAAAACTTAATACAGGACAGTCAACAACAACAAAAACCAGGTCCACAATGTGAACCATTTGGGATGCCAAACTGTACTAAAATAATGTATACATCCACAACCAAGAAAGGTAAAAAGTTTTTAATTGGCCTTTGCATCTGTACAACCTACAGTCTGAATTAACTTTTAATACCTGATGAAAATTTTTATATCCTTAATACTAGGGTTCAAACTGCAGCTATATCTGAGAGTCCCCTAAATTTAAATAGGGTGCCCTGTAATCTTAGGACATATACTGAGAACATTTAGGACATGTTAGGAAGACAAATATGTATGCCCCTCTTTAGTCCCCCCAGATACTGCCTTGCTTAAATTCTGCATCACCCAGAGCAACCATTTCCCTAGACTATCCCATGGCAGGCATGGGCATTTTGACCTAATGACTAATAAATTAAAGTTGAATTAAATCTTGGACACTTAGCTATTGTCTTGCCAAATGGAACTCATGGAACTTCCCATCCCCTTCTTAGGTAAAATAGTTAATATGGCCCAGTTAAATTAAAACAAGGCCTTTGAGGTTTGAAACCCATATACCAGACCTACTTAAAGAAGAATTATTATCCCCACAGCCTCACCATCTAATGGCTCAATTTAGCTTGTTCTTAAACCTACACATAATGAATAGTACCTCACAGTGGATTGTGCTAATCTTAATGGTGAAGGTACACTTATTAAAGCTACCATAGTAATTAAATGGGTTTTTTTCGTTGTTGTTTTTACTTTAAAAAAAATATGTGTATGAGTGTATTGCCTGCATGTATGGAAGTGCACCCATGTTGGGCAATGTGCCCATGGAGGTCAGAAGAGGGTATCAGATTCCCTGGAATTGCAGTTACAGACAGTTGTTAGCTACCATGTAGGTGCTGGGATTCAATCCCAGGTCCTCTGCAAAAGCAGCCAGTGTTTTTAACCACTGAACCATCTTTCCAGCCCCATAGAAATTATTGTTGAAATTGCTAACTATCCAACCAACAACCAAAAAATACTTTGCTAATAGATTTGGCTAATAAGGTAGGTGCTAACAAACTTTTAAAAAATTGAGTCAGTTAACCTTTACCTGCAAATGGATATAATACCCTTTTACACAGCTAGCCATTGGGAGGGTACATCAATTATTATGACTTCACACAGTCTTTGCAAGCAGGATCTTAACCACATCCATCTTTCTTCAGGATCACAGTGATGACATCACACTAATCACATCCTTCTACAGAAGATTCCTGTGACATACTCAAGGAGGGCATGCGAATAGTCACCAAAAAATTAATCAAAGAAGATAGACCATTTGTGATGGTTTGAATGAAAATGTCTCCCATAGGCTCTAAGTATTTGGACATTTTGTCCCCCATTGGTGGTGTTGTTTTGGGAGGCCTTAGAAGGTGTGGCTACGCTGGAGGAAGCATATCGCTGGGGGCAGGCTTAGAGAGTTCTTAAGTCTTGCTGGGTCTCAAGTCACTCTCTTGCTTCCCGTACCTGATTGAAGATGTGAGTGCCCAGGTTTCTGCTCCTGCTCCAGTCACCTCTGCCTCTGCCTCCATGCCTCCCCACCATGATGGACTCTTGCCCCTCAGAACAATAAGCTCAAATAAATTCTTCCTTCTGTAAGTTGCTTTGGTCATTGTTTGTATCACAGCAACAAAAAAGTAACTAGAACAGTAATTGGTACTGAGAATGGGGTGTTGGCTGTGAAGAACCTGACCATGTGGGGTTTTGGAAGTTTGGGCTAGAAAAGTGGTTGATTGCTGTAAGCAGAGCTTAATGGGCCATTCTAGCAGGGGCCTGGAAGAAAGTAGTGCTGAGAACACTGTAGTTCCAGAGGGAAATAAGGACTTCAGCAGCACTTGGGATATTTTGGTAAAGAGTCTGGCTGGACTCTTCCCATGGCCAGATAGCTTACCTGAGGCTAAGTTGAAAAGCAATGGACTAATTTCTCTGGTGGAAGAAATTTCAAGACAGTCTAACATAGAAATGGTGGTGTGGCTATTAATGGTGAATACTATGCAGATCTACAGTGAAAAAGAGAAGATGGGGCAGAAAGAAATACAGGAGGTATGGTCTAGATTGAAAAGCACTAGGAAGATAAGTGGAGCCCTGGTGGGTGCTAGAAAGGATCCTGTTGATCAGGAGATTAAACAGATTAAGGAGAGGTTTAGAAATTTGCACTTAAATAATGGAGAGAGTGCCTCCAGGGCAAGACCACACCCAGTTAAGCCTCCAATTTGTGAAAGGAAAATGCTATAGGAACCACTGAAGAGATAAGCTTCTAAAATGGATAAAGCAGGCTGGGGTCCATCCCAAACTTGCAGCCAAATTTGGCTGTGTCTTTCCACTGGTGCTGGCTTTAGAGGCATGAAAAATACAAGAGTGAAGGGGTCATCAGTTCTTCCTCTTTGGTTTCAGAGAGTCGCTAAGGCCAGGCAACATGCAGCAGGGGTGCCTGTTCATTGCATGAAGCTGTGAAGGTGAAGCCTGGTTGGCAATGGAGACCCCAAGAAGACATTTGTGATGCCAGAGCTGTGAGGCATCTACTAGGAAGACCAGTATACAGGGAGTGGGTCCAGCCCAAAAGAGATGTATGTTGCACGCATTAAAGCTGGAGAGGCTGAGCCATCTAAGCCCTTTGGAAGTAAAGTCCCAGAAGTCGGACATGGAGCTACTGGATTTGGTGTTTGCCCTGCTAGTTTTCTGTCTTGTTTTGGTCTGGTATTTCCTCAATATGCCATTATTCCTCCCTTTTGGAATGGTAATGTGTGTCTGGTTCCACTCTATGTTGGGAGTATATAATTTGTCTTTTTATTTTACAGGGCTTACAGTTAAGCGATTGCCCTGAGTCTCAGAAGAGATTTTAGACTGTAGACTTTTAAATAGTTTTGAGACTGATAAAGACTATGGGGACTTTTAAGGATAGACTAAATGCATTTTGCATTGTATATGGTCCTGAGCCTATGGGGGCCAGCGAGTGGAATGTGACGGTTTGAATGAAAATGTCCCCCATAGGCTCCAACTATTTTTGTTCCCAGTTGGCAGCACTGTTTTGGGAGGTCTTAAAAGGTGTGGCTATGCTGGAGGAAGCACATCACTGGGGGTGGGCTTAGAGAGTTCTTAAGTATTGCTGGATCTCGAGTCACTCTCTTGCTTCCCATACCTGATTGAAGATTGAGTGCCCAGCTTTCTGCTCCTGCTCCAGTCACCTCTGCCTCCATGCCCCCCCACCATGATGGACTCTTGCCCCTTGGAACCGTAAGCTCAAATAAACTCTTCCTACTGTAAGTTGCTTTGGTCAGTGTTTGTATCACAGCATCAGAAAAGTAACTAATACACCATTGAAGCACGCATGGTACAAATTCTTGCCACATCGGCTAACTTCCTGAAAGTTATAACCTCTGGAGACAGTGTATTTCTCACTTAGAATTTTACTTCAGTCTGTTTATTCGATGACTGACAAATTGTCCTTGTTTGGGCTCCTACATCGCCAAAGGCTCTAGGATTGCAATACATTATTAAAGTCCTTAGAAATGTCTCATGTTTCCTGAAGTCTGTAGACCAAACTGGATAGCTATAAGTTTTCCATTTACATCTGATGCCTCCTCAGCTCCATGCTATCTGCCATCAGAATACAATTACAAGCTGAGTATTAGACTTTTCTAGAAATAGGTTGGATATCATAGACCCTAAGTCTGGAACTGTCCACATTTTGCTTCCTGTTGTGGGTCATGGAAACTGCATCTGGAAAGCTTACAATGACCATTCATGCTTCTGCTACACCATGGAGCCAAATGGCATAGTCCATCTGTAGTATAGCATGTCTCTGAGTCCTTAACGCCCTGACAGATGCCTTGATGCAGGCAAAAGATGCTTCGTTCCCAGACCTTTTGGATAACTGGAAAAATGTATATACTTTACAAATGGTGTCTACACCATGATATGAGATGAAGTTTGTTGGAAAGCTGCTGACATTTACATCTGAGCTAGGATGTCCCTGATAATGGGACAGGACTCAGGAACCAGAACAGGAAGCCAAATGTCATGTGGTCCTTTTACCACTGGATGCCCCTGCCAACAATCAGCCAACAATCATCCGTATGGTACTGTTGTACTCTTGGAGCATCGCCAATGGTCTGCTCATCGGTTGCTGCCAATGGCAACAAAAAAACAGTTCTCCATCCAAGATTGCCACTTTAGTGAAAAAGTTCATTCTTTACTCATAGATTCCCACAGTATAAATCAAAGTTGGCTCTGTACATGCTAAATCTATGTGAAGGCATTCCTTGTTCAGTTCAGTGTTCCAGACATTACTGCTCATGACTGTGGCACTTATTTTAGCTGTCAAAATGGGGCTCTTCTAAAGGAATTTATTGAAAATTTCACCTCTGTTCAGACTCAAGCCACAGACCTCACAGACAATCATAATGGCTTATATAAAGTTCAAGTTCAATTAAATGAAACACTGCACATTTCAGTCATCAAAGGTCAGGAATGAAGGGCAGTAAAGATTCTGAATCTGTTTTTTACATTTGACTGATGAGTGCTTTCAAACCTCAGTGTTCCTCCCCTCCCTCTTCAGGCGCACAGCTGGGCAAGCTGATAAGAATGTGTAGGTGTTCCTAACCTTGAGGCCAGAAGAAAGTTCAGACTTTGCAAGTAACATACAGCATGTGGGAACCAACTCCAACCTCACTCTACTCTCCCCATCGCTACTATATGAAAGTCATGCTAGGATTTTCTGTTCTCTAAAGCTGTTTTTGGACCTATTTGGGAACCCCCTCTGGTTTCCCTCAAAAGCTTCATTATATGAGTGTTACATCTTTCCGTATCTTCTGATGTATGCATTCCCTGCCAGTCTTGATATTGGTTGGGGAAAGAGGTCCTAGCCCATTGCTTCAGAGTTACAACAGAGCTTTAGAAACTGAATATTGAAAAACACAAGAATCAAGGAGTTTGATTAAGGTGGTCCTTTGCATGTAGGCACACATCTTTAAAATCTGAATAGTATCCTAGCACACAGCCTGAGATGGTGGGCTCTGACCTCCATTAGTGTGGCAGCTGTGATCTCAGCAGACTGCCAGAGAGTGCCAGGTTATGGCCTCCCTCTGACATAGGGCCTGAGAACGCAGGAGACTGCCTGAGAGTGCCTGGATACTGCCTCCAGGTGGCGGTGAGCTTCCCCTAATTGTACCATACCCATCCCCCTACCTGGGATTTTGGGAGGCCCCTCCCAAGGGCCCAGGGCAGATCTGGCTTTGATAGGCTAAGGCTGAGATTCTAGTAGACAGCCTGAAAGGGTGGGCTCCAACTTCCATCAGTATAGCAGTTGTGATCTCATCAGACTGCCAGAGAGTGCTGGGTTCTGGCTTCCCTCTGGCAGAGGGACTGAGAACACAACAGACTAACTGAGAGTCCCAAAACTGGTGGCCCCCGCTTAGGGAATTTCACAAATTTTCTCTGAGTTCCTGCTAATAGGGGTCTAACCTTAGAAGGAAGCCTGACTGGAACCTGATTTGAGGTTTTGTGGGCTCTCCTGAATCACTGATCTGAAGCCATCAGTTCCCTCCAGAATAAAACCTGACAGAACCTGAAACCTGTACCAACCAGCTTTACATAACCAATAAGGAAAGGACCTAGGCACCTGGATAATACAAACAGAAGCACACTTCAACTTAATTCTCATATCAGAATCATAAACAAGAGAAATTCACATGCCAAAATCACAATGAAAGAATAGTAAAATGGAAAGCCAAAACACTATGCCCCCACCAAACTCCACCAGTCCTGTAGAAGAGTTCTACAATGAGAACCCCCAGAGATAACCCAGAACACTAAATTTAAAAGAAAAATCATAGGTCCCATTCCTTGTATTGGTGCCCCAGACACCTGGGGAACCACCACTCCTTCCTGATCCTTTGCATCCAGACTAACTCAGTTCCTTCCCTGGTCCCCAGCAGCACTCAGGGCCTGACCCGGCCCTCACCTCCCTCTGCTTCCCTGGGCCTGCACAACCCGCAGGCCTCTCTCTAGGGTAAGTTGATGGCGCCCTCCTAGCCTTGACTCCCAGCCTCATTCACCCTCCCATCTGCCCTGCTGGTCTCTCCTCCTGGCCTGGGTACTGTCCCATTCCTTGACTTGGAGCCCCAGACACCTGGGGAACCACCACAGCTTAGTGGTCCTTTGCATCCAGACCAACTCAGTTCCTTCTCACGTCCCCAGGAGCACTCTGGGTCTGGCCCTGCTCTCACCACCCTCTGTTTCCCTGGGCCTGCACGACCCTCAGGCCTCTTTCCTGGACCCCAGGGTTGACCTTTCCTCTTCCTGATCCTTTGCATCCAGACCAACCCAGCTCCTCAGTGCAGTCTCCAGGAGCCCTTGGGGCCACTTCCTGCCCCGATCTTCCTTTGCATCTCTGGGTGGCATGGCCACCAGCTGCCCTAGACCAGGATCTTTCCTGGGTCAGGCTCCCAGGCCAGTCCAACCCCCAAATTCCTGAGGCCAAAATCTATCCTGGAGGGATCCAGACCTTAGGAGAAAGCCTGAGAGCATCTGATCCTCATCTGACTTGAGCCTCTGTGGGAACTCCTGAAGACAAAAGCAATCTGGCCATGCCAATATAAAATCAAAAGAGAGAACCGGAAGCTTAGAGGAACCAGCTTTTCATGCCCAAAAAGTCAACCACAAAGACACATAAAGTTCACAAAAAGAAGCAGACCTAAACTTGAAGGGTTGAGTCTCACACAAGAATCAGAAACTGCAAAAGAAATTCACATGTCAAAATCACAGAGAAAAAATAAGAACATGAAAACCCAAAATAACATATCCCCACCAAAA
>NW_008338996.1:6559477-6560112 GCF_000622305.1 Nannospalax galili | reverse complement strand
AAGACATCTCCATACAAATACAAGAAACACATAGAACACCAAATAGACAGGATCAGAAAAGAAACTCCCCACAACACATCATAGTAAAAACACTAAGTGTGCAGAACAGAGACAATACTGAAAGCTGCAAAAGAGAACAAGTCACATATAAAGGAAAACCCATTAGGATTACAGCTGACTTTTCAGTGCAAACTATGAAAGCCAGAAGAGCCTGGACCAAAGTATTCCCAGTTTTAAAGGACCACAGATGCCAACTCAGATTACTATAACCGGCCAAAATGTCTATTATACTAGAAGGGAAAAGAAAACCTTTCCATGACATAAATAGGCTGAAGGAACTCATGTCCACGAAACCAGCCCTTCAGAGAGTTCTGGAAGCAATACAAAGAGCTGAAGAAAGGAATGACTATACCCAAGGGATTGCAGAAAGAAATCCAATGAAGGTATAACTGCGGAAAAGTACAGCTATATCAAGAATGTAAACAGAAATAAAAATGACAGGATTCAATACCCATCTTTCATTAACAAGTTTAAATATTAATGGACTGAACTCCCCAGTTAAAGACACAGACTAGGTGAATGGATTAAGAAACAAAAACCATCTTTTTGTTATCTGCAAGAAACTCATCTTACTG
>NW_008338996.1:6558666-6558943 GCF_000622305.1 Nannospalax galili | reverse complement strand
AATCATCACAGAACACATGGAGATTAAACAACACACTCCTGAATGATGAATGGGTCAAAAGAGAAATTAAGAAAAATAAAAGTATTCCTGGAAGTAAATAAAAAGGATAATACAACACAACAAAACATCTGGGACACACTGAAAGCTGTCCTTGGAGGGAAGTTTATAGCTCTAAGTGCCTACATCAAAAAGTCAGAAAGATCACAAATAAATGACTTAACATTGCAACTCAAGACACTTGAAAAGCAACAGCAAATGAAACCCAAACCCAGCAGAC
>NW_008338996.1:6556264-6558399 GCF_000622305.1 Nannospalax galili | reverse complement strand
TTTACAGCAGAAATATATCAGGCATTTAAAATCTACATCCAATATTACTTAATTTATTCAAAAACATAGAAATTGAGGGAAAACTTCCAAATTCCTTCTATGAAGCTAGCATCACTCTACTAGCAAAGCCAGGTAAAGACAACCAAAAAAAGAAAACTATAGACCCATATCCTTAATGAACATAATGCAAAAATTCTCAACAAGATACTTGCAAACTGCATACAGACGCACATCAAAAAGATCATCCACCATGATCAAGTCAGCTTTATCCCAGAGATGCAGGGATGGTTCAATATACGCAAGTCAATAGACATCATAAATCAAATAAATGGGCTCAAAGACAAGAACAACATGGTCATCTCAATACATGCAGAGAAGTCCTTTGACAAAATTGAACATGCATTTATATTCAAATAGAGCACATAGCCTGGACTTTAAAAGTTTTAGGCTCCTCTCGCCCTAGGGCATGCCATCCTCATTCCTTACAAGCCAACATCAGCCTAAATGGAAAAAATTTTGAAGAGTTCCCATTAAAATCAGAAACCAGATAAGGCTGTCCATGATACACACTCCATTTCTATATAGCGGTTGAAACTCTAACTAGAGCAATAAGACAAGAAAATGAAATTAAATGGGGATACTAATTGGAAAAGAAGAGATCAAATTATCCCTTTTTGAGATAATATGATATTATATCCAAGAGAGGCCAAAAATTCCACCAGAAAACTTCTAGAAATTAACATGTTCAGTAAAGTGGCAAGTTACAAAATTAACCTACAAAAGTCTGTAGCCTTTCTATATAACAAAAACAATCAGAGAAAGAGCACATGGAAATACTCCCCTTCACAATAGCTGTAAAAAATTAAATATCTAGGCTGTGGAGACTCCACCCAATGGACTTGAACCAGTCTACAAAGAGGAGGGTCAACAGAGAGGAAATATTTCCTCCATGCTTCAAAGAAAAGCCAGCCATATTCAAGCATGACCTTTGACTTTTCTTCACATAGAAGGAACTGGTAAAAGAAAGGACTCAGGGGCTCCTCCAAAGCCCATGTGACCCATGAGGAACAGGTCATCAAACAGCCTTAAGAGTAAAAATAAATTGGTTTTGGCACAAAAACAGACCCATAGATGAACGGAACGAATTCGAAGACCCAAATATGAGTCAATGAAATTTCAGTCACCTGATATTTGACAAAGGGGCCAAGAATATTCACTGGAGGAAAGACAGTACGTTCAGCAAGTGTTGCTGGAAAAAAACGGATCTCCAGTTCTAGAAGAATGAAACTAAACCCCTATCTTTCAACCTGCTCAAAAGTCAAACCAAATGGATCAAAGACCTCACTGTAAAGCCTGAAACTCTGAAACTGTTAGAAGAAAACATTGAGAAAAACCTACAAGATATAGGCGTAGGAAAGGACTTTCTAAACCGGACATCGATTGCTCAGGAAACAAGAGCAAGAGTTAACAAATGGGACCTCATTAAACTAAAAAGCTTCTGTACATCAATGGAGGCAACCAGGGAAGCAAACAGAAAATCCACAGATTGGGAGAAAATCCTCACCAGTGACACATCTGACAGAGGTTTAATATCCAGAATATATAATGAACTCAAAAAGCAGAGAATCAAGACAAGAAGTAACCCAATTAAAAGATGAGATAAGGAGCTGAACAGAGAGTTCTCAAAAGAAGAAGTAAAGATGGGTTTGAAGAATCTTAAAATATGTTCAACAACACTAATAATTAGGGAAATGCAAATTAAAACCACTTTAAGATTTCACCTTACCACAGTCAGACTAGCTAAGATCAAGAGAACAAATGATACCATATGTTAGAGAGGATGTTGAGAAAGGGGAATAGCCATTCACTGCTGGTAGGAATGCAAACTCAAGCAACCGGTATGGAAAGTAATGTGGAAAGCTCTCAAAAACCTGAAAATGATCCACAGACCTACCATATGATCCACTTATACCACTGCTTGGTACATATCCAAAGGAATCATCATACTGTTTGTAGCTGCTCACTTCACAATAGCTAAGAAAAGGAAACAACCTAGTTGTCCCTCAACTGATGAATGGATAATGAACAATGGAGTTCTATTCATAAGTATGAAAAGATGAAACTGAAATTTTCAG
>NW_008338996.1:6555453-6556242 GCF_000622305.1 Nannospalax galili | reverse complement strand
AAATTTGCAGGTAAATGGATGGAACTAGAAACTGTTAATAGTAAGTGAAGTAACACAGACTCAGAAAAAAAAATTGATGTATGTTTCTCCCTCATATGTGGTTCCTAGAACCAAACCCTGATAAGTGAGTATATATCCAGACATAACTACGGGAACCAGGATAATGGAAATGAAACAGGGACATAAAGGAAAAGAACCTGATAGAGAAGAACAGTAAGAAACAGGCCTTAATAAGGGCGATATGTATAAAAATTGGGTTAGTTTAAGGGATGGGGGAGGGAAGGGTATACAAAGAACCTAGGTGATAAAGGGAAAAAAGGAGCTCAAGAGAGGTAGGATTGTAGGAAAAGGTTATTATTAAGGGAGAAGGGGAAAATGGGGGCACCTTAAGTGGGAAAACCATGATGGAGGGGTAAGACAATGCGAGAGATAAACAATGCCTACTTAGTTTTGAAAACCAGAGGGAACCATATTATTCCTACAACCCACTGACAAATTATACATAGAAGATCAAGAAATATATGTCTAGGTAAGGTTTATCTGAGAACAACTGGTCTTTTCCCATGATTTATCTATACGACACACAGTAATTAAAAGTACCATAATGGTGGAACTAACCGTTTGGATGTTTAACAGACATACTTTGAAGCCTACTTTGATAAAGGACAGTTTTTGCTAAAGACACTTTTTGCTCCTTGCTCTCCTAGGTCAACTAGTTCCAGGGGACTATGAGCATCCTCAAAATGTCCTGTAATTGTGGTGGGTCACCTGTCCTCTTGATCTGCTATG
>NW_008338996.1:6554650-6555085 GCF_000622305.1 Nannospalax galili | reverse complement strand
TGTTGGCCAGGGTGGCCAAAGGGACTCCCAGATAGTAACCCAGCACAGAAAAGGGAAAATGAACAGCAGACCCCAATGTTATCTAAAGGGATATTGACAACTGATTGCTGCTAGATGAGGAACAGCTAACCCTCCTAAAACAAAGACCTCTAGATGGGCTGACTAGATTCACCAGAAGGGCAAGTAGTGGGGAATGGCTGGAGGTGCCGACAACACAGCAGACAGTAGCAGGGATATCAGAGTATAAGGGGTCTAGTTGCGGGGAGGGAGGCTATGGTCGGGCGCCATCTGGGAAGTGGGTGTATAGTCGAATAAATGGTTTGGGATGTTCTGTGTGATACACACACACATACACACACACACACACACAAATCAACAAATTTTAAAAAATGTATTATATTTGAGGAGGAAATGCGGAAATTTCCATCATGCTCT
>NW_008338996.1:6553623-6554535 GCF_000622305.1 Nannospalax galili | reverse complement strand
TCCATCATAGAGGCTCTGACCTCAGCAGGCCTCCAGAGAGTGCCAAGTTCTGGCCTCCCTCTGGCCTCCCTTAGGCAGGGGGTTTGAGAACGTAAGGAACTGCCTAAGAGGCCCCAGATCCAGCCTCCACATGGTGGTGAGCTTCCCCTAATTGTGCCATACCCATAACCCTACCTGGGATTTTGTGATGCCTCTCCCAAGGGCATAGGGCAGACCTGGCTTTGAGAGGCTAAGGCTGAGATCCTAGCAGACAGCCAGAGAGGATGGGTTCGGGCCTCCATCAGCATAGTGGCTCTGATCTCAGCAGACCACCAGAGAATGTCTAGTTCTGGCCTGCCTCTGACTTTCCTCCAGCAGAGGGCCTGAGGACCCAGGGGACTGCCTAAAAGCCTCGGGATCCTGCCTTCACATGATGAAGGAAGCCTGACTGTACCTGACTGGAACCTGAATTGGGATTCTGTGGGCCCTCCTGAATAGCTGATCTGAAACCACCAGTTGCCTCCAAATTAAACCTAAGAGAACCTGAACCCTGTACCAACAAAGCTTTACATAACCAATAAACAAAGGATCTAGGCACCCAGATAAAATAAAGAGAAGCATGCTTCAACTTAATTCTCACATCAGAATCATAAACAACAAATGAAATTCACATGCCAAAATCACAATGAAAGAATAATAAACTGGAAAGCCAAAACACTGTGTCCCCTACATTTTCCACCAATCCTGTAGAAGAGTTCTACAAGGAGAACCCCCTAGAGAGAACCCAGGACAATGAATTTAAAAGAACAATCATGAACATGATCAAGGAATTCAATGAATTTAAAGAACACATGAACAAACAAATCAAAGAACTAAAAGATCGGCGTAAAATTCTGAACGAATTCAAAAAAGAGATAGAAACATTGAAGAAAA
>NW_008338996.1:6552350-6553450 GCF_000622305.1 Nannospalax galili | reverse complement strand
GAACACCAAATAGTCAAGATCAGAAAAGAAATACCCCACGATATATCATAGCAAAAACACTAAATATACAGAACAAAGAGAGAATACTAAAAGCAGCAAAAAAACCCAAGTCACACACAGGAAAGCCCATTGGAATTACAGCTGACTTATCAATGCAAACTATGAAAGCCAGAAGAGCCTGGACCAAGGTATTTCCAGTTCTACATGACAATAGATGCGAGCCCAGAATACTTTACCCAGCAAAAATGTCTATTACAGTTGAGGGGGAAAGAAAAATATTCCAAGACATGAATATCCTGAAAGAATACATGTCCACAAAACCAGCCCTTCAAAGAATACTTGGAGCAATACAGAGAGCAGAGAGAGAAACAACTTATACCCCAGGGACAATGAAAGAAAATAAAAAAAGGTATAATTGAGGAAACACAAAATTAGACAGAGAATGCAAACAGCAATCAGAATGATGGCAACCAATACACACCTTTCAAAAATAATCTTAAATATGAATGGACTGAACTCCCCAGTCAAAAGACACAGGCTAAGTGAATGGATTAAGAAACAAAATCCATCTCTTTGCTGTCTACAAGAAATCCGTCTCACCTTCAAGGACAGGAGAATATTCCAAGCAAATGGCACTAAGAAACAAGCACGGATTTCAATTTTAGTATCTGACAAGACAGACTTCAAAGTAAAACTAATCAGAAGAGGTAAGGAGGGTCACTTCATTCTGATCAAAGGAACAATTAACCAAGCACCAAACTCTAGTGCATCCAAATTCATAAAAACAACACTACAGGACTTTAAGACACAAATTAACCCCAACTTGGTACTAGTAGGGGACTTCAATACCTCACTGTCTCCATTAGACAAGTCAACTGGACAAAGAATAAACAGAGAGCTGTCTGAATTAAATGATACCATACATCAAATGGACCTAACAGACATCTTTTGAATATTCCACCCAACCACCAAAAAATACACTTTCTACTTAGCACCTCACGGAATTTTTTCAAAAATTGACCACATACTGGGACACAAAACAAACCTCAACAAATACAAACCTAAGTCTTGGTGTATCTTTATAACTCTTTAATGCAGGT
>NW_008338996.1:6551359-6552053 GCF_000622305.1 Nannospalax galili | reverse complement strand
GTAAAAACAAACCAACCCCAAACCTAGTAGATAAGAAGAAATAACAAAACTCAGAGCAGAAATTAATGAAATAGAAACAAAGAAATCAATGAATCTAAGAGCTGGTTCTTTGAAAAGCTAAACCAAATAGACAGACCCTTAGCCTAGTTAACCAAAAGAAAGAAAGAGCAAATCTAAATCTACAAAATCAGAGGTGAAATGGGAAACATCACAACAGACATTCAAAAGATCCAGACCATTATAAGGGAATATTTTAAAAACCTATATGCTACTAAATTTTAAAAAATCTAAAGAAATGAGCGGATATCTAAAATCATGGGAACCACCAAAGTTAAACCAAGAAGAGAGCAACAGTTTAAAGAGACCCATAACATATAAGGAAGTCAAAACAGTAATTCAAAGCCTCCCAACTAAGAAAAGCCCAGGCCCAGTTGGATTTACAGCAGAATTCTACCAGACATTTAAAGAAGACCTCCAACCAATACTACTTAAATTAGTCAAAAATGATAGAAACAGAGGGAGAATGCCCAAATTCCTTCTATGAAGCCAGCATCACTTTAATACCCAAATTGTGTAAAGACACAACAAAAAAAGAAAACTATAGACTCATATCCTTAATGAACATAGATACAAAAATTCCTCAACAAGATACTTGCAAACTGCTTACAGATATACAGCAAAAATATCATTCACC
>NW_008338996.1:6550089-6551219 GCF_000622305.1 Nannospalax galili | reverse complement strand
CTTTCCGTCTCGCCGGCAAGAACGACGCGGGAGGACAAGTCAGGATCCTTCTGCAGCAGTTTATTTCATAAGCCTCTTACATAGCATACTAAGGATGAAGACCGAAGACCGAAGACGCCGAGAAGTGGGAGAGCTGTTGCTTATATATGCCCTAAAGGTCCCATTTATGACGTATAAGAAGCGGATTGGTTGCTGGAGATCACGCCACGGGAGGAGGCGAGGGAGAGCAGGCTCTGGTACATGCCCCTTATGGGTGCAGCAGGATGTTTTCTATTAAGAAGGTCCGGACACCGGCGCCATCTTGTAATGGCGGCGGAGGCTGTGGCTCTCCACATTTCAGTATAGTGGCAGGTTATAAAATCAATCTACAAAAATCAGTAGCCTTTCTATATACCAATAACAAGCAATTGGAGAAAGAATATAGGGAAATGCTCCCATTCGCAATAGCTGCAAAAAAAAAATATCTTGGAATAAACCTGACCAAAGACACTAAAGATCTCTACAATGAAAATTTTAAATTGTTAAAGAAAGAGATTGAGGAAGACACCAGGAGATGGAAGGGCCTCCCATGCTCATGGATTAGAAGAATTAATATTGTGAAAATGATCATCCTACCAAAAGCAATATGTAGATTCAATGCAATCCCGATCAAAATCCCCATGACATACTTCACAGAATTATAAAAAAAATCCTTAAATTCATATGGAAGCACAAAAGGCCCTGGATAGCCAAGGCAATGCTGAACACAAAGAGCAATGCTGGGGGGATTACTATACCACACCTCAAAGTATACTACATAGCTATAGTCATAAAAACAGCATGGTACTGGCAGAAAAATAGACACATAGATCAATGGAACATCATTGAAGATTCAAACATGAGTACATGCAATTTCAGGCACCTAATATTTGACAAAGGTGCCAAGAACACACAATGGAGGAAAGATGGCATGTTCAACAAATGGTGCTGGCACAACTGGATCTCCACCTGCAGAAGAATGAAACTAGATCCTTATCTTTCATCTTGCATGAACGTCAGTTCTAAATGGATCAAAGACTTCAATGTGAAAATGGAAACCCTGAAACTATTAGAAGAAAATATTGGCAGTAACTTACAAGATATAGGTGTAG
>NW_008338996.1:6549465-6549910 GCF_000622305.1 Nannospalax galili | reverse complement strand
TAACATCCAGAATATATAAAGAACTCAAAAAACAAAGAATCAAGAAACCAAATGACCCAATTAAAAGATGAGCTAAAGATCTAAACAGAGTTCTCAAAGGAAGAAATAAAGATGACTAAGAAACATCTCAAAAAGTGTTCAATATTGTTAGTATTTAGGGGAATGCAAATTAAAAGCACTCTAAGATATCACCTTACCACAATGAGACTGGCTAGGATCAAGAGAAAAAATGGTACCAAATGCTGGCAAGGATATAGAGAAAGGGGAACGCTCATTCACTGCAGGTGGGATTGCAAATTTGTTCAACCCCTATGGAAAACAATGTGGCAAACTCTTAAAAAACTAAAACTGAACATACAATATGACTCGGTTATACCACTCCTTGGCATATACCCAAAGGACTCATCCTATTGTAGAGACACTTGTACAACCATGTTTGTTGCTG
>NW_008338996.1:6526536-6549378 GCF_000622305.1 Nannospalax galili | reverse complement strand
TTATACAATGGCATTCTATTTAGCAGTAAAGAAAGATGAAATAATGAAATTTGCAGGTAAATGGATGCATCTAGAAACTGTTATACTAAGTGAAGTAACACAGACTCTGAAAAACAAATGAGGTATGTTCTCCCTCATATGTGGATCCTGGCACCAAATCCTTTTAAATTCTATGTCCTTTGATTAAGGTGATGCTGAACAGCAGTCTCTTCTGCTTGAAATAACTACTATCATCATGACTTTAGCTGTGCCTGATCACTAAACACTGGCACAATTGGGCTTATTGACAGTTGTGTTCATTCATTAAAGGAGGGCCAAACAGGTTCATTGGACCCTCATTGGAGTATCCAGCCACTCTTCACAGCCAACTGTATATAATTTGGCATAATCACACATGGTCTTCTGGATTTGGGGAGGACTAAAGTATATAATCTGGGGAAGGCTGGGAAAAGAAGCCTTGACCTATGCTGGGTAAAGTCTTTCCAGTGTGCCTACCCCACATCACTCATACACCTCAGCAACCCCTCAGTCATCTCTGCAAGTAAGCTCAGTAAATTCATTGGTTCCCTAGGAAACCTTAATCAAACATTAGCTTGACACTAGAATCTTAAAAAAGGGAATAAGCATTGCTTAGTATCCCTAGGAAAAGAATTCTCATAACAGATGGAAAATTTATTTGTTAATGCTATTATGTCTCATAATTACTTTAAAAAAGAAAATGAGAATGTAAAAGATGTTAAAAGGATATGGGAATGGAGATATTTTCTAAAATAGAAAAAATGAGAAAGCCTAAGCAAGTGTTGAAAGTCTATGTAGGTGTGTTATGATATATAAAGGATGAGAAAATTAATATACACACAATCTTAAAATTTCTAAGGTCGCCGGGCATGGTGGCACATGCCTGTAGTTCCAGCACTTGGGAGTCAGAGGCAGGCAAATCTGTGAGTTCAAGTCCGGCCTAGTCTATATGGCAAGTTCCAGGCCAGCTGGGGCTACAGGAAGATCCTGTTTCAAAAAGGCCGAAGAAAAAAATTCTAAGGTCATAGTTTAATCAACTAGTTTAAGAACCAAATATATATCTAGTCAAGGTTTATCTGAGAATATTTGGTTTTTTACTCAAGCTTTATCTACATAGCACATGGTAATTAAAAGTACCAGACTGGTGGAGCTAACCTTATTGGATGTTTACCAGCGATACTTTGAGGCCTATACTAATCTGGTCAGAGGACTTAAAGGACAAGGTTGACTAAGTTCCCGGGGACTATGGAACATCTCTCAAAATGTCATGTAACTGTGGTAAGTCACCTGTCCTCTTGTTCAGGGAGGCCATGGAGACCCCATGGGATGGACTTGAACCAGTGTCCAGTCTATGAAAAGGAGGGTCAACTCACAGGAAACATCTCATTCATGCTTCCAAATGAAGCCAGATATGGTCAAGACCTTTGACTTATCTTCACATAGATGGAAATGGTAAAAGAAAGGAGCCAGGAGCTCCTCCCAAGGCCATGGGACCCCCGAGGAACAGATCCTCAAATGACCTTAAGTATAAAAATAAATTGACTTATTTGGGCCAACTGTATGGTCTTAAACACCCAAAAGGAAAGTATAACCAAAGAGTAAAATCATCAGTATATTACTTTAAGAGTTCAAGGGACTACACTTCTCAGACATTAGGTTTAAGTCCATATAAGAAGTTATTTAGACAATTATTTCTCATTGATGATTTTGTTCCTAATTAGAAAGTGCTGCTCAGATGTAAGGCTTCAAATCTTGGTGTGCAATACTGTAGTGCCCTCCTGTAGCTAAGGGAGACAACCAGCTATTGTTCTAAAATGATGGATAAATTTTTCTCCCCCTATCTAGAAGCCTTTGAGAGGAAACTGATACTGATTCTAACCAGTCCAACAGCCATCAAAATACCTGAAAGCAAATCCTGAATCCATCAATCTCGAGTCCAGCCTTGTCAGACAAAAGAAAAATGAGGAGGAATCAAATAGAAGGATGCTTTTGGAAGCTCTCGTCAAGAAATCCCAATGGACTCTGATACGAATATTTCAAATTTGCCGTTCTTTTTTCCGGTTTTCCGTTTAGAACTTGTAATGCTAATTCCTCTTGCCTTTGCTTCTCCTTCACATCTCCTATTCACAATTCAAGGACTTTCTTTTCCCCTCTAGAGATAAGAGTTATACAATTTGGGAGTGTTTTAGTTAGAGCTACTGAAGGGGTACTCCAATTGTCTCACCCTGTGTCCCTGTTAAGCATGGAAGAAGCCAGAGCAGTCTGCGTCCCTATTCCCTATTGGTAATTTGGGTAACATCTTCAGAGGCTGGTGTGATAACAATAGGAGGTAAAAATTGGCTAGGCAGTTAGGGTAAAAAAGACCCCAAAGAAAAATAGCCAGTTTCTTGGCTAAAATTCAAAATGTCCTCGGGCCTCTTAGCAACATACTCTGTTCCAAAGGCCAAAAATGGCAAGAGTATTTCAGAGCTCTTACCTAATCCCTAAAAGATTTTAGGGTTATCTCTTCAGAGGTGTAATGTTAGAGTAGCAAAAAGCCCCATTCTTAAAAGAAAGAAAGAAAGAGAGAGAGAGAAATGAAAAAAAGAAAGAAAAAGAAAGAAAGAAAGAAAGAAAGAAAGAAAGAAAGAAAGAAAGAAAGAAAGAAAGAAAGAAAGAAAGAAAAAACACGAAGTTGTTGGGGAAATATGGGAGGTGTTGGAGAGGAGAGTGGGCATGGATTTGATCAAAACACCTCATATGCATGTATGAAATTATCAAAGTATTCTTTTAAAGCAAAAAAAAAAAAAAAGAATGGTGTGTGATACTATGCTTGGCAATACACATAGTTTTTAAAGTCAGTGTTTCCGTATCTAGTTAAATGGCATTGGGAAATAAGTTTCTGAACACTTAATCTATGAAATGAGCTTATTAATATGTGTACCATCAATGATATCATAACAAAATTTATTATTTAAAGTGTGTATGTTCATATGTATTGATTTTAGTTAGAATTATTAAATTTGAAAATCAATGTTTGAGGCTATTTACAAGTAACTATCTTTAATTCTTAGTCTTACCAATTCACTGAAACATCAATTTTTATTTTAAAATCTTGAGCAAATAATGTTTATGAAATAAAAGCTTATAAAACTTAAAAAACAGAAGTTGAATATTGAAAATTACTTTCTAATATGATAAATGAAAATGTAAGTTTAATATCTGAGCTACCACATGGCATTTAATATTTAAACTTAAAAGGACTAAATCTATAAATCTTATAATCACCAGGATATGAAAGTTGTTTGACATATTTAATGATTCTGTAAACACAAAAGAAACAGAGTTAACTGTCATGGCTCAAGAGATGCTGAGGGGTTAGATATGTACATCACTTAACCTGATCCAGACTCAGAGGTTGGATCTAGGACAGTAAAATTTGTGCTGATACAGAGAAGTCACAGAATGCTCTTAGGCTAATTGTTAGTTAAATAAAGGTACAAAAAATTAAGCGAAACCCCTGAAAGTAGATTATTCTTCCCTTCTCTTTTGATATTAGCCACAGATCCACTTTTATTTTCCTCTCTTCAATGAACTCTAGCCACTTAATATGTAGTAGAGTTGTTCTTCAACATCCCATAATATTTTGTACAACTAGAACCTGGTCCAAACTGAACAGCATAGGTATCCTGACTGATGCACTAGAACTTCTATAAATAAAACGCCAGAAACAATTCAGAGTTTGGTGCGGGAAATACTCTCTAGGGAAACAAATTGCGAAGAGGAACTTAATTTTTATTCTGGGAAATGCTTTATTCTGTGACTTCAACTTCTTATACAATTGAGCCCCAAATCTGTATTTTTCAGGTCTTAATCTTTAATTTTTCTTTTTAATTTTAGATTTATGAATGTTTGCTTGCATGTATGCGTGTGTGCCACATGTATGCATGTGTACCACATGCATGCCTGGTGGTCACAGAGGCAAGAAAAAGGTGTTGGATCCCCTGGAACTGGAGTTACAGGTAGTTGTGAGCCACTGTGTGGATGTTGGGAGTTAAACCCAGGTCTGCTGCAAAGGCATCTCTCCATCCTAGGCCTGACCTTGTTTATCAGTAGGCTGGTATATATCCACAGTCAGCTCAATTGCCTTTCTTTCACTGCCAATTTTATATCCTTAGGAGACTGAACATGCTCAAAACTGAGTTCAGATCGTCCACACCTGATGCCCTTTCCCTTGCTGCACACCTGAGGGACACCAGAAATCATTCAGGTATTTGAGCCAGGAAGCCCGGAACCCTCTCTAATGATTGCCCTCCCTTCTTACCGTCCTCCTTTATTCCATCCGAAAGACCTCATCTCCCTTGGCTTGCATGTGGTTTGAGTGCCCTCCAAATATCCATTATGAATATGGACTTGGTCCTCAGAGTGTCACTGTTTGGAAGCAATGAAACCTTTGGGAGTCAGAGCCAAGTGGAACGTCCCTAGGTTGTTGGTAACATGCTTTCAGAAGATTTTGTTTATGTAACTCAGTGCTTTTCTGGAGACATTGTTATCAAAGCCTTCATTTGGCCTCATCCACTTCTTTGACTGGTTCACAATGTATCTTCTTGCCCCCAAATTAAGCTCTCACTGTCACTCTCCACCCCTCACCCAGCATCATAACAAAAGGCCCTGGCTGACTTTAGACAGTGGAACTCCAAAGCTGTACGCTAAATAAATGTCTTCTTCACATGTAGTTTAGATCAGATAAGTTTATAGTGATATAAAGCTAACTTATCATTATACATTATACGAGCAACTTGATAGTTTTCCATCCATTTATTCTTTCCTTCATCCTCATGGCTACTAAACTTGAAGATACTCTTGTTTTTCTCCTTGGAACACTGCTTTAGCTTCCTAGATTATATTTTCTTGAGTCTAATCTGGCATCCCACATGCACCTCTTTCCTTCCCAAACCAAGCCTCCTACCTCACACTAGATCTGTCATAAAATGCAAGTGCTAACAATAATACATGGGACTTTTAAATGCCCTTGTTCCTAGTAATGCATACATCTCTTAAAATGGTCTTTAAATCCCTGTGGGACTTGGTTCCTGTCCACCTTTTCGGCTTTTTCTACTATCACCCTCTTCCTTCCTCAGCATCCTGTTCCATCTAGTTTTTCCTGTCCCAGAAATAGCTTTGCTCATACTTTTCTTGCTGCTTGAAACACTCTTCTCCCAACCTTCCTGTGTTGGCTTATGTCCGACCTCTTCCGGGTGCCTAGAAAGCTTTACTAACCTGCATTACCGTTTGTATCAGGCGTGCACAGCACACTTTGTGTTTCCTCCTCCTCGTATTTACACATTATATCATGACTTTCCCATTACTTCCCCTTCTTCAAGACCAGAATGAATTCCATGAGAGAAGAGAAACATTTAATTTACTGCTATATCTAGTACAGCTACTGAAATACAGCAGGCAGTACAATTATTTCTGGACAATATAATGGTAGAAAGGTCAGCTTAGCTCATATGTCGCTATTTATATGAACACCTTGGGTCATAGTAGCACCAACTGGTTTTGTTACCTTCTGAACCTGTCACTAGCTGTCTCCCAGAATTACAAAGTCAATATGCGATATACAATGGCCTGTAGTTCAAAGGTGGGAAGAATGGTTTTCTCTGACTTGTTTCACGCTAGAGAATCTTCTTAACTATAAAAAAAAATTGAAAGTCATCTTCCTTTCCAGATTCACCCAGGCTTTGTCTGGGTAAAGTCACCGTTGGAAGAAAAGCCTCAAGAATGTACCTCCCATTGTGCAGTCTATGGGCTATAAAGCTAAAGCCATTGCTCACAGCTGAAGAGAGACCTTGGAACATGATCTCTTGAAATGCCTTTCAGCTGAGACAGGAAAGAGCTATCTCTAGCTTGAGTCTAAATCCTGCACTAATTATGGTTTCCTTTGAGCAAATTTGTTTTCTTCTTCATTTCATTACTTTCATCTATAGTGGTAGTTGTAGTAAATTAAGAATCTTTCCAGTTATAAACTTTAATTATTTTTATGTACCAGACCTTAGGGACTTCCTGAGCCACAATCTCCCAAATGAGCCAGCTCCCATCTTCCTGGCATCTATGGTTAAGAGCAAATGAGAAGGATACGAAGGACTAAGAACACGAAGGGAGAAAGCTTGGGGCTGTGATTGCCACAGCAAATGAAGACTAGGATGAGCACTAACTCAGAGGATCAATGGCCATATCAGTTGCTAAGACCGGGCTTAGAATCTACCTTCTGACCCCCAGCCAAGGTGTTACTAAACCTAGCTAGTCAGTATCACGTGGTCTGAAATGACATTGCTCTGTCTGCCTCTTTTTTCACTCTCCTTGACTAAGTACTTTGATTTATTGCAGGGTAAAATGCTTCACAGAGAGTACTTTTTTATGTAAATGAAGAAAGTACTGGAGCAAGAAAAATGAGCAAGAGAGGTAACCACTGGCCAGCTCTGTGGCTTTTGATTGCATATTTTATTCCCACATACCCCCATCTCAGTTTCCCATTCATAAAGACACCAACTTTAGAGGGATGCTGTAAGAATTAAATGAGGCTGTGGGTATGAGCTTTTCAGCATACCTCCTGCATGTAGTGAGCTCTGGTGCATGGCATCTGTTTTTAAAGGAATATCGTAGGTCATGTGGACATTGGAGTCATGGGATGGTATTCTGCCTCTGCCTATTACCAGCTATGTGGCCATGAACAGACCCTAGGTTTCTTTGTTTTAAATTATTTTATTATTTTTATGTCTATGAGTGTTTTGCCTGCATGCATGTATGTGTGCTGGTGCCATGCAATGCCTGCAGAGGCCAGAAGAGGGCACTGGATTCCCTGGAACTGGAGTTACAGATGACTGTGAGCTGCCATGTGAGTTCTGGGAACCAAACCCAGATCCTCTGCAAGAGCAGCCAGTGCTCCTAACTACTGAGCCACCTCTCCAGCCCCAGAAATTAGGTTTTTTTGTTGGGAGATGGTGACTAGTATGCATCTCTCAGGATTGTTATGAACATGGTATGAGGTTATGTGATGAAATGCACCACAGCAGGCACTAAAGACTTTTAGTCTTTAGAAAGTGGAGTCATTACTTCACTTTCTTCTGTCACTTTCTCCACCAGAATACACACACACACACACACACACACACACACACACACACACACCCCTATAGTCTTCTTGAACAACATAAGCTTGGTATGCTACTGTGCAAGCACAGTCCCCTGCATTCTACTCCTGGAGTTCAGGCTAGGTGCTTTGATAGCACTGCATTCCTCGATTCCCACCTCCAGGCTCATGCAGAGCTCAAATTCAAAAGCTGTCTGGGAGGACTATCCTTGGCTTACTTAGGAAATATAGTAAGAAGATGGCATAGATCTTATGCTGCTGTAGTAAGGAATGGAAAGAGCTATATCATCATGCTTTTTGCTTAGGAAAACTAATAATATGAATGATCACCACTGGCTTAATTATGTCTCATAATAATAAATGATAATAATAATAGCTAACATTTCCCAAGCATTTATTATATGTCAGGTGCAGTGATAATCATGTTACAAACATTGTTTCATTTAATTCTCATAACACTACTGCAAGACAAGCATTATTAGGCTCGTTTTAAGGACTGAGGTAATTGGGGCTTAGAGGAGGAAAACATCTGGCGATGGGACAGATGTCTTACACGCAGCCTGATGTGTGTGTATTTACTGAGACTTACAGCTTTGTTAAGGAGAGGGCACCAGTGACTGACTTAGCTGAATTCCTAATACAGCCTAATCACTCATCCCAAGATCTCATGCCATCTTTATAATATCCACGGGATGGGGACGATTGCACAGCTATTCCTTGTTACTTTCCTAAGTGACCCATTGCTTTTTACTTCATTTGCATCTGGGAAGCCAGTCCCTCCTATTTGCAACATTTCTCAGCAGTGCACAGAAGTACAGAAGTTTCCTTAACTATTAAGAAACGTATACAGCAGCATTCAAAGTTCTATCAAAGAAGCCAATGGCATTCCTTGGGATCCCCTGAGGAGATCCAGGGACTTATCCTCAACTGTTTCAAGACATCTGAACATTATTCAGAAGTGTCAAGTCTTCTGTCACACACAATTTTGCTTATAATCTTCATCCTCTTCACTTTCTTGATGCAAATGCCCACTCACTTACCATCCTCCAGTGCTATGTCAGACATCCAGAGAGAAACTCTGAAGCCTCATCAGGGGAGTTAGGGGTCCATCTTCCAGCCTTGAGCCTTCTACTCCTTGTCACCTGACCTCTCCACACACTATAACAGTATTTATAGCCAAAACATTTTGTCTGCTCATCTTCCCCACTTGACTGTGAGCTTCTCTAGAACAGCAGATTCGTCTTACCTACCCAGTCATTCTTAGCCCATCACACAGAACATGGCAGATATTAGTAATTCCAAACACTGCTCTAGAATTCTGAGTAAGTGAGGAGTAACAAGGAAAAGCATGAGAGGGAGAGGGAGAAGAAAGTGAGAGCTGGGGCAGGGCTGCTCTCCAGTTGATTTTTGACCTGGGGAAGGTGGATGCTTTAATGTCTGTGTGGCCTGTCCAGGCCGTTTCTTCTCACTAAGGACTGAAGAAGACAAAAGCCCTACAGTCATGTCCAAGGAAACTCCATCTCCCTAATGTAACGCTGCTGACAGAGAGGCATCCTGTCTGACAACCTCGATCCTCAGTTCCTGCATTGCATGTTTGAGATTGGGCCTATGACAGGGAATCGGGATTTGACTTCACTTAAAATTTATAGAGTCCAGATAACTAGTTTACAACAGTGTAAAACTTATTGTCTCCCATAGGGACTGTTCCCCTAACTGAACTCACTACCATCTGATCACAGTGACCCCAAGAAAAATACAGAACTGGCTAGATGATTTCTAAGGCCTTCCAGCTCTGACTTCTTAAAGTTTTGGCTTTCTAGTCTAATGTCACCCCTAAAAGCTAAGACTTGGAAGCAAGTTGCACAGAGGGGTATTGGTGAGTAGAGAGAGTATTTCTACATTTGCTCAAGCTGAGTGCTAAACTGAGTCTTAGCTTTCTTCCCTTCTTTCAACTATGATAAGAGAAACAGAACAAGAGAACAAATGGTTCCCTTGGGTTTGATGCCAACATCTAAAGAGCTCTCCAAGGCTGCTGTAGTATAGTTGGATGAACACGAATTTCGTGATTAAAGCAGCCTGGGTTCAAATCTATGCTCTGCCAAGCTCCCTGGTGTGAACTCTTGACAAGCCATCTCACTCTTCTGAGCCTTAGTCCCCTCAAGCGTGAAACGCAGATAACAACACCTACCTTACAGATGTGTTGTGAAGAGTAAATGGGATGAAATAATGTGTGTGAAAGAAATCTGTAAGATGCACTCTGCTGAGCACATGGGAAGGATTATTATTCTTGGTACACACCCACAGGAAAAAAACTATGGTGTTCTGTTCCAGATGGACCCAATCTAACCTGGGGAACAAATGCTTTTTTTTTTTTTTTTTTTTTTGGTAATTTCATCTTGTGGAAACAGCAATCTCATGGGCCTATTTGTGTTTAATGAACCACATCCTGTATCGTCTTTTTGCATGGTTTCGAGAAGAAGTAAGTTGGCTCTCTCCTCTAGCATACTGCAAAGTAGAAGGTGTCCAGCTTATATTTAACCTCCTCCAGGCTCTCCCTGCTCGCCATAAGAAACAACTCTATTCCACAGCTAGACTGATCCTACAATCGTCTGCACAAAAGCTAGGATATAAGGAAAAAGAAAAGGAATATTCGATCAGCTCCCAATCCTGTTTGGGTTCCTAAATAAAAACTAATGTGTCAAGGCTGAGAATTTTAGCCCATGCTAGTTAAGGAGAATGAGGTACACCCTGAGTTCACGCAACTTGGAAGTGGAGGAGCCAATTCTGTCTGAGTCTGAAACCAATTCTCAGATCTACAAAGGGCTTCCACACATTAGAACTCTTCATTCTTCTTGAAGTCAGAGGCTATTTTGAGACAGCAAGAAAACTATGTAAGCTTTCATCCCCAATACAGCACAAATACAAAGAACAGTTGGCCTAAAATACTCAGCCATGTATGACTCTCCTGGACTCATTTTCATCCATTGTTTTGTTTCTGAATTGCTGAATGGTATCTATAGGCCAATCAATGGTTAAACACGATGCTGCAGTGGTTACCAAGCAGGATGGTCCCTGCCTTCATGGAGGTCCCAGTGAGGTAACAGAGATCGACTGCAAATAGAAAGTTGTGCACTGAGGTTATATGTAGCAAAGGAATCTCCTTCAGTGAGAGACTGTAAGGCTGAGGCTTCTTGATGAGTTTCCTGTAAAAGTGACATTAGAGTTGAGTTGACTTGAAGTGACCTAGACTAAAAAGGTAAAAGCACTGCAGAAGGCCAGGTTGCAGAAGGGACTGCAGATCGTTCTAGGATCTGAAGGACAGATGATACCTGCAGAGCCTTAAGGCCATGGGAAGGTGTTCAGAAATTATTCTCAGTGCAATGATAAGGCCTCTGGTTGTCTGAATTCAAACAATAACACAACAGGACCTCCATTTTTAGTCTGTGATGGTTAATTTTATGTGTCAAATTGACGGAGCCATAGGAGCCTGGATGTCTGGTCAAACATTACTCTGGGTGTTGTGAGATGGTGGATAAGGTCACCATTTAAATGATTGGACTGAATAAATCAGACTGCCTTTGCTAATGTGAGTGGTGCTCATCTAAGTGTTTAAGACCTCAACAGAACACTCATGCTGACATGTGAGCTGGAGGAATTCCTCTTCCCTAGGTGCCTTGAACTAGATGCTCATCTTTCCTACTCTCAGAATTCTTGGGCCTTAAACTGCCAGTCATCAGACTACAACTAACACCATTCAGGGCCCGTAGGCCTTTGAACTTAAGACTAGAACTAAATCATCAGTTCACCTGGGTCTCCAACCTGCCAACTACAGGTCTTGGAACTCCTGCCTCCATAATTGTGTAAGCTAATTCAACATACTATATCTATACCTACGTCTCTCATATGCATGCATGTTCATCTTGTTAGTATCTCTGGAAAACCCTGGCACTTGTTCACATCCTCAGGACTGCTGTGTGGTGTGGGTTAATGAGGGACAGGAGTGGCCTCAGGTAGGAGATTAATGCTACAGCTTACACAAGCTGTGGTGACATGGGGTACATAGGCTACAGTGAGGTGGAAAGGTGAAAACAGCCAGGAGCTATGTGGAAATAGGAGTTAATAGGAGCTGGGATGGTTTGGAAGTGGGATGGAGAAGTAAGAGAAAAGGAGGTCCTGAGGTTTCCCATGCTCTAGATTTGCCTCTAAACAGATAATGGCACTTTTCACTAGAACTCTAGAAAAGGTGCTGGCTTGTATGGGGTTGTGTTTGGGCCAGAAAGAGAGTTAGCAGGATAGTAAATGTCAGAGGAATGCTTGGGGCCAGAGGGACAACGTGAGAGGAAATAGTGTAGGGGTATACCAAAGGACACGGCAGGTTTCATTACACAGAGAAAGCCTAAACAACTGGTCTCCTATGTAACAGCATTTACCAGTTTGGCAGAGAATGAGCCTGCAAAGGGAGATACAGAGCAACAGGCAGGAAGGGGAGTGAGAACCTAGGAAAGCTGTGGTTCTGCAGAAGCAGACACAGAAATACATCAAGCTGGAGGCAGTAGCCTGTCAAATGCTACTGAAAGGTCAGGCAAGATGGGAATGGAAAACTGCCCCCAGATTTTGAAATTACTGGGGAAGTAAGCCAGCACCCTGGCAGTCTCAGATCCTCAGAACAAGTCTTTCATGTCTTGTTGCTGTCTTTGAAGCAACTTCCCTCAGGAAACAGAAAGCTCTGGAGAGTAGGTTAGCTCACATCGCCCTTTGGCCATACCTGTCAGTACAAGAGGAGGTGACATTTGACTACATCTTGGCATTCTCCCCACCATACCCTCAACCCCTGATCTGCCTTTCAAACAGCCACAGGCTTCCAAAAAATAGCCTAGGAATGAATGTTTCAGATACCATTCAAAAGTGCATTGTAATTCAAATGCAAAAACTGCATTCTCTAGGACAGGCTTGGAAAAATTCATAGAGATAAAACGCCTTCTAAAACTGAAGACAGGTGTTTATCTGGGGGACATCTCTATACCACGGATTCAGGAGAATTCAAGAGGAATGCTAAACAATGTCCTTTCACAGGGCCCTAAGGCTGAGAGGCCACACACTTGGAAAAGGCCTGTTTATGGTTTAAATTTCTTTGCTATTAGACTCTATTTCTCCAATTCTGTTTAGATTTGGGTTTTCCTTTCTCTCAATTCCTCCTTCTCGTCCTGCTCCCCCCTCCTCCTCTTCCTGCTCCTCCTCTTGCTCCTCTTCCTGCTTCCCCTCCCCTCCTCCCCTCCTCCCCTCCTCCCCCCTCTCCTTTTCCTCTTCCATCTTCTGCTCCTCCTCCTGCACCTTCCTTTTCTCTCTCTGTTCATTCACAGAGAAATGAGCAATTACTTCACATATCCACACCCATCAATGTACAGAGTCACTTTCTCCATGAAATAAAGACAGCTGAAAATTAGGAAGCATATCGGATTGACACTTTAGGTATCTGTCACTGTCTTGCCTAGGTAGAAATTGGCAAGGGATGACAAGAGTCACCCACCCTTGTTGGCACCTCTCTAGGCCACCTGTTGAGCTTCCTCCACTGGTTCCACAACCTCAGCTGAACTCACTGAGGCTCTTCTCCACCCCAGCCCAATCTGACCCATTCCTCTTCCTCCATCAACTGACAAGTGGTGGGAGGGAATTATAAATTATATCCTCTCATTCATACCTCCGTGAACACCTCATGGATGCACACCGGGGAACACTGTGGTGCTAAAGGATGTAGTAGCCATGGGTAGAGGAAGTGGTTGGATGGGGATAATGGATAATAATTAGTTGCCCAATTCAGTGTTAGACATATCTATCCACTGACCTATGTTTTCTTTTTTGTCTATTTGTCTCCCTGCAGCCACAGCTGGACTGAAATTCACTATGTAGACCAGGCTAGCCTTGATCTCACAGGGATCCACCTGCCTCTGCCTCCCAAGCTATTCGTCTTCATAAAAAAATTTTATTTATTATTTTTCTTTTAATTTATATGTATGAGTATATTGTCTGCATGTATATTAGTGTACCCATGTCATGCAATGCCCACAGAGGTCAGAAGAGGACATTGGGTCCCCTAGAACTGGAGTTACGGACAGGTGTTAGCTGCCATGAGGGTGCTGGAAATCAAACCTGGGTCCTTTGCAAGAGCAACCAGTGCTCTTAACTGCTGAACTGCTTAACTGCCCTCTCAATTTGTCTTTTTGAGACAGAGTCTCCCTGTAGCCCCACCTGGCCTGGCTATGCAGACCAGGTTGGCCTGGATCTCACAGAAATCTGTCTGTCTTTACCTAATGCTGGAATTAAAGGCATGCATCACTACACTCAGCTTTGACTTATTTCTTAGCCCCCCTATACAATCACCCTGTGTTTTATAAATGTGGAAACTGATCTCAGAGAGTCAATTTTCTTGTGACACACAACTGGCCACAGACATAGCTGGCATTTTAACCAGAGTCCATCTGACTATGAAGCCTGTGTTTTATCTCTAAACGAGGAACACATCATTCACCACTGACTTTTTATACAGATATAGCCATGCCTGAAGGCTCATGCATGAAATCACAGACAGGCAGAGCATCAAGGGAGGTAGCAAGGCAAAGGATGAGGTGGACCCCAATGGCAAGAAAGGGCACAGTAATATGTACTGCAAATACTACAGGCATGTGGACAAAGGTGATGATGACTGGAACCTGACAGGCTGAGCAGTTTCTGTACAAATCTTGCCTGGAATTTGGAGCCTCCAAGGATGAATTTAGATACTCAGTTGCTTCTAGGGCTCACCTTTTCCTGGATTAGTGTTAGTTTAGGTTCCACTTCACTGACCTGCCTACTCCTCCAGTCTCCTCTAGACTGGTAGGAAGCCAAAGTCCCCATCTGGTCATAAATAACTTTTTTCTACTTGTTTGGATCTTTCTCCACTCATCTTTGGCATACACAGGGACTACTATGCTAACTTTTAGTTTTACAGAAAAGAAAGTTCTCAGGCCCTTTTTTGTATCTATAGGAGACTTGCTAACTGACCAGAGTTCTTCCTCAGTAATCCCAATGGTCACTCCTCAAATGGTCAGAATTAATACATAAAGACTATAGGTCATGATGTCAAAATCTGGGTGTCACTATCATGTGCTAGCCACCGCCCTTTTCCTAGCTATCTACTAATAGATCAAAAACACGCCAAGTGGCTGGAAAGATGGCTCAGTTGTAAGAGCCCTGACTACTCTTGCAGAGGACTGAAGTTTATTTCCCAGCACCCACATGGCAGCTAACTCCAGTTCCAGGGGATCCAATGCCCTCTTCTGTCCGCCCTCTGCAGACATTGCATCACGTGGGTGCACTTACACACATGCAGGCCATACACTCGTACACATAAAAAATTAATAAATAAAATATTTTTTAAAACAAAATGATCAAGTATTGAAAGATTAAAGCATGCTGATAACAAACAATAGGGACAGAACCTGCACCTGTTTACTGAGGTGCCCAGCCACCTGGAATAGGAGTATATGAGGAATTTAACCAAAGAACTGAGGAAGGATAAAATTGGAGCAGTTTTCATGTGCAAATGCATACTTAGAAGCACTTAAAAGAATGAGAGTAAAACCTTTCTTAGAAAGTATTTGAATCTGGCACCTTCAACCGTGTAATTTACATGACTCTCCTAGATCATAATAGTGATCAGGGATCTAGCATTACTTCTCCTGGCAACGGCTGGGATATTTGTTTCTAGTGTCCAGGGATGCTGACTCTAGGGAAGACAGCCGTAGGCTCAGGTTGGGGTTCAATCTGTAGTGCGGTAACTGGAGTATGGTCTAGAGAAACCACTTCCTCCCCCAAGCTTTCTGTCTTCCTTCTGCAAAGGGAGCTATGAGCGCTCTCACTCTCTGCGCTTGATGTGATGAGGTGATCACATGACGACCACCTGAAACAGCAAAGGACTGTGAAAATGTTCATGGCTGTGTTCCTGGCCCTGCTTGATCTTTTCCTTCATCAACCCTTTTAGCTTAGACTTTCTAGGCCAGGCAAAGTCACCCACTCCTGCTCTGTTGAAGAGACATTTGCAAATGTGCCCTTTTCCAGTGGCACATGTCACAGGGAGAAATGGAAGTTGAAATGGCACGTGAGCCAGGGCTGGATCCAGGACTAGAATCCAGCTGATGTCTACAATTTTCATTTTATTTCAAACTACTCTTTTTCACGTACCTACTAAGTATCAGGCATTTTATCTGTGTCACTTCACCTCATTCTCCCAAATGTTATAAAACAGAATTTCTATCCCTCATTTTACATAAGGAATCTGAGAGTTAGGACATACTTGGCAAGAGGTCACCCATAGGTCTATAAGAAGAGGAATCCGGAAGTAAAATATCACCTGTCCCACTCTAATGCTGCCTGAGCTCGTCTGCCCACAAACTCTGCCCCAAGAGTTTTCATCCCCCAACCCCAGATTCATCCTTGCTTGGGTTCCAGTGTTTAGCACATGTCAATGTTCTACGACTGATAGCTTGGAAGAAAAGTGACAATTGTCTCTGCATCTAAAGGGTTCCACCAAAATTGAGGTAAATTCCTAGCGTTACTGCTTTTAATTTTGCCACTCCCTGGTATTAGTCATAAACATAAATAAACCTAGACTGCTTGGTGTGCCCTTTAGGTGGGTCATAGCAGACAGAGGTGGAGAGAAACACAGAACACCTAGACTGGTCTCAGTGTATCCATGTGGTCCTCTTGGAGCAAATGTGGATCTGGGAAGGGATTAAAGCATCTGCAGAATCAAGGTGAGAGAGCAAAAGCTACAACACCAAGCTCAGCGAGAAAGTTTTAGCAAACAAGGCCTTGTAGGAAAGACCCCAGTTGTAGTTTCAGCCTTCTTTCTGTCCCCATCGCCCATCTTTCTTGTTATAAATTCCATTTGTATTACAAAGAATAGGATTTTTGGCATCAAGAAAGTGCAAGTCTTGAAAGCAACCAAGGATGGAGATGGAGTGACATTTAGCATCACAGTCGTGTTGCAGGCCCTGAATGTGGCACGAAGCAAATTAGTTCAGTAGCCACAGTGAGCAAGGTTTTTATAAACATAACCTAATTGTATTACTTCAAAGTCCTGAAGCTTATTGCCCTGCTTAATGATGTGTCACATTATTTATAGGGTGGTGCAATGAGACTTCTATTGATTTAATGCACTTCCTTAAAGACTGTCATTGTCACAACCATAAAACCGAGCTATTCCCAGACAACTCAATTATGTCTTCTGAGCCTATAAACCACCCATGCCCTGCACAGTTACACAGAAAGCAGGCAGGGGTGAGAGCAGCTTGGGATACAAAGCCCCCAGAGGCAAAGGAAAGGTTCTGGTGATGCCAAAGGTAGGTACAGGGGCTCCATCCCATCAAGCATAGTCAGGAGCTGACAAGCACTAAAAGATGCTGTGAGACAGCTTCATTCTGCTTTGGCCCTGACACTGGAGCTATGTGACTTGGAACATGCTTCCTTCTCCCATCGACTTCAATTTCCCAATGGCCAAACTGGGGTGCTAAGCTCAGTGAAAACTTTAAGGGCCCCATGGTTCCCATATTCTATGATTTGGAATTAAGATTTATATAGTTCTTGGAGCTAGGGGGTTTGAGCCCCATGAAGAAGATGAAAGATTTGTATTATCACTCCTTACCCTTTGCATCAATTGAGAACCTTTCTTTTACAATTAAACAATGTTAATAGTGTTACCTACAGCAAGAAGCAGCTTAGTGTGGTTGAAAGGAAAGAACATGGGCTTTAGTAGCTGTGGATTTTCAACTCTGGCCCTGTTATTCATTAGCTGTGTGTCTATGGACATTTGACTGAGACTCAGTTTCTCAAGTATGAAATGGAGGTGTGAATATACTTGCCCATTAAAATACATACATACAGGCTGGGAAATAGCTCAGTGGTCAAAGCACTTGCTGTACAAACAGGAAGCATGGGGACTGGAATTTGGATCACTAGCACCCACATGAATAGTGGGTGGGCATAGTGGCCTGCTTGCCATTCTAGTACTTGGAAGGTAGAAACAGGTGATTCCTGAGTAAAAAGATTACTGGATTGGCTATATGGGTGAACTCTGAGTTCAGCTGAGATCCTGCCTTCATGAAAAATGAGGAAAGTGATAGAGGAAGACTCCCTGTGTCAGCCGTGGGTCTCCACATACATGCACACGCACACACGACACACACACGAAAATAAATATGTATGTGTGTGTAATATTTCTAACTGTGTCAAAATGCTAGTCTATAAATTGCCTTCCCCTTTATATGTGGTAAGTAGATAAGAATAGCTTTGTTAGTGCACATTTCATAGGAAGGGAAACCTTTGAAAGGTCAAGGGCAGAGACTGGCCTTCTGCACTAGGCCACCTGGGGCTGGGGAATTCCAAATCTGTTGATAGGAAATAAGATGCAGTGGTGACCCTCGATGAGGATAGTAGCCCCTCTGTGAGGAGACTTGAAACTGTCCCTTTAGGCATGAGAGCGCTTCCTGGAGTATTTTCTAGAGAAGCCTAAAGAGAAAGTGCCATAAAGACAGCACTGATCCCTGGCAACGGTTTCAGGAGGACAGAGTGGTAAAGAAAACCTGCAGTACAAGACAAAAGCCAAAATGCCTGACCCAAAATAATCCTAAGAAACCATGCTCCCTCCTTCTGTCAGGTAAAGTGCAGCCCAGAGAGGGTCAGGGAATTGCCAAAGCCCACAGCCTATAGGCAGTAGGAACCAGTGTTTAGATCTGATGAGTGTTAGCTGCTTCCTTGGTTACATTTCCTCTGCCCTGCACCTGGCCACCACCTCCATCAAGCCCTCCAGGCTTACCTTTCTGATACTGGAGCCACAGCTGCTGTTGGACTTTCTTGCTGGGGAAGTGGATGATGCAGGTGAGCTCAGAGCCATACAGGGCTTCTGCAATGTAGTGGGAGCCATAGTGCTGGATGAAGGACAGCAGCTCATCCCGACTGCTGTCTTTGGTCAGGATCTTGAGGACGTTTGTGAAGCCTGGATGGGAAAGGAGCATGTGTGGGTGGTTAGACTTCAGAAGCTGGTGGCCAGAAAATCATAGTCTAGTAAGAGCTCTTTCCAGTAGGATCTGGAACCATCCTCCAGACCTCATTGGCAGAGTGCTGACAGCTCCATCTGTATATGCATATAGCAGAGAATCTCTCCCCCCCCCGTGTGTGTGTGTGTGTGTGTGTGTGTGTGTGTGTGTGTGTGAGTGTGCTATAACCTAGAGGGTCTGCAGAAGAGGAGGACCCAAACTTGCTTACCTACATAATGGTGACTTTAAGGGCACAGTCAGAAAGCCAAAGCTGTTGTCTACTGACTTCATATCTAATGTATATCAAATAGAGCATACCACCAGCTGATTTTAACTCTCTTTATCTACTTTGACCTTCGTCCAAACACGGCAGGGTTGAGCACCAACACCCCTGTTAACCTAATGAGAAGTCAAACCTGAAAGACTGTAAATAATATGTCTTGATCCTCTAGCTAAAAAGAGCTGGATTCAAACACACTTTTGTTTTTTCTTCCAAAGTGCATGTGTTGAGTAAACTACTAGTCCCGGGGCTGTATGTGTTCTAGCTCAATACACACGCCTTGCCTGTTGTAGTTTCCTGAAACATCGTCTCTCTTTCTAGCCCTGCCCTCACTTCCCTAAGACAGTGAAATATTTTGTCTTCCTAGATTGCCGTGGAATTTTCCTGATTCTTGCTGTATGCCGGAGTCCTCTGAACCTAACACGAGACCTGCAGAGCCATCCCTCAGCAGCAGCTTTTCCTCCTTCCCTCCCTCTCCTCAAGCTGAGCTCCTTCTAGGACCTTCTAGCAATGGGAGTCTAGTCCCATTCAGTCCCTTCAGTATTCAGTTACTCAGCTCATTCTTCTCTCCAAATCCACCAACTCAGCTTTGGTATGAGAAAGTCCTAGAGAAGTTTCAGGCAGGGCAATGATATCCCAAAAGATTCTGCTTTGATTTTCAAACTTAGATCATTTGGAGAACAGCAAACGCAGGGAAGGGCTCTCCGAGGTCCCCCATCTACCTTAATAGTTGAATCTGGGCTAGAGATCTGGCAAAGCCATTAAAGGCTCACAAACAACAAGCTGGATCTCCTAGAACATGTGCAGTTGTTGACAGTTCTCTCCCCAGATATCCCACCAACTGGGAGTGACTGATGCATACTGCAGGAGGACGGAGGACAAAGCCTAAGCAAATGTGGCCCAGGGGTCATAGTCATCATTCCTTCTCCTGTGTGTCCACTATTATTCCTCTAAAATTACCTACTTCTCCCATCCTTAGAGCCTTTCCTGAGCTCCTGCCTGTCACTGGTCAAAGCCCTGACCTTAGTTGGGACTTCAGGAATGCCCAAACCATCTTTCATAAGCTGTACACACCAGGATTTCCTTCTAGTCAAACCCAGTTCCTTGTTTGCCCTCAGAAGGACCTGGCATTCCCTCATCCTTTCTTCCTTTACATGCTCACTGCCCCTCAAGCCTGTTCTGCCCCCATACCTGAAATTGCCTCCCTCCCAGTATACATTCATGCTTTAAGTCCTGGTGAAGTGATCCCTTCCCCAAGGAATCTTCCACATGGTCCTGTCTGGAACACCTGCTCTCCGCACTTTGAACACTTGTGACTTTTACAGACAGAAGCCCTCCTCATCTGTCTCTAAATCTGCAAATGCATCTTCCCGACACACACTCCAGCCAGGCACACCACCTACTTTTGGAACATAGCAAACAACCAGCCATGATTATTATAACAGCCACTGCCATGCCACATCAAAGATGAAGCACCTTTCCAGCATCGAAAATGAGCTCCAATTTGCCAACATTTGATTTACAAGGAGCTTCCAGGAACACCATTACTGATTAATTAAAGCAGGTACACCTTTGTAGTTCTAACAGGAACATCACAGTTATATTCACAAGTGCAGGGTGAGGCGGTGGTGGGGAAACAGAAATAGGGCTCAAAGAAAGAGTGCTTGATTAAAACCACCTCCCTCCATCAACCTGTTAACTCATGCAACTGGGTAATTAATACAGCAAGATTAATAATGAGATGCTTTCTGTTAAGTAATAAATGGCAATACCTTGGAGATGCCCTGTGGCTCTTTATCTGGACAGACAAAAAATGCAATCAAATCCCTGCTCTGTTTTCTCTTCTGGCACTAACTAGCTGTATGACCTTGGGTTGGTTATTTAACCTCTCTGTCCTTCAGTTTCTTTATCTGATGAAAATTAGGCTAAATATTGCTTTCCTTGTAGGACTGCTGCAAGTCATAAGATGTGAAACATTATAACGCGCTTGACAGATGTCAGAAACAATTACTGTTTGTACTTCCCGAAGGGTAAAACCGTCCCATCCCCAGGTCGAAAGAGCTCCATTTTGTTGATGAACAAAGTGATATTGAAAAAAGGAATAAGAAGATAAGAACTCAGAGATAATTAGGGGACACACTAACGGTAAGCCAGTGACAGTGTGGTAAGGATCAGAATAGAAAACCCCGGATCCAGACTTGTCTTTGCAGAGACCTCTACTGAATATCTTGTTCTCCAGTTTTCATTTATTTATTTTTGGTTCTTCCATCAAGCATGAGCGCTAACAACGTGCTGATTCTACGTGAGTTTCTGGATGTCAGAATAAGCAAATCTCAGGGCATGTCACTTGTTCTCAGGTCAGATGGGGAGACAGGATTCAAGCATGAATTGAACACTTTGTTAGTGCTTTGCTAGAGGTATTCCAGCACCCGGAATTCTTTGAGTTGTTTATTGAGGAATGGAGAGTGAAGAAGGTGTCAAAGAGGAGTTCAGCGTGAGTTCCCCAGGTAGGGAGAGCTTGGCAGACAGCACATCAAGCGCAATGTCATATATGTATGAACAAACACATCCATTCTCAAGAACTATAAAGTGTTCTCTCTGCTCTGAAGCTCAGGACTCATATGGATAAAGTATGCATGTACACAGGGTGGGGAGGAGTAGGGATACATGTTGTTGTTTTGTGGATGCAGGCCAGGACTTGGAGCAGAGAAGAAGATAAAATCCACAAGCCAGAAACACTTCTAGAATAGATCCATGATGTAGGTTGTTGTTTTCCCTTTCTCTGTTGTCCATCCTCCCTCATCCTGCTCAGATATCCCTTCCCCAAGAAGCTCCTTCTGTGTCACATGTATCCCATTCCTGTGCTGTCCCTACAGCAGTGTTGGCATGTCACTGGCAGCTTGGCTCCTCTCCCTAGATATTCCTTTACCTCCTCAGCATCTCCAGTGCCAACCAAGGCTTAGGATATTATAAGCCCTTGATACCATGTGCTGAATGACTTGAAGTCCCTTGGTTGCCGGCCGGGCAGCGGTCCTCACCTGCTGAAAGGGTGATGGTGCTAAGCTTCACACGGTAGAGGTTGCTCCGGACACGCCACTGCTGTACCATGGGGTAACCCATGGCCTCGTCATACCTGATATCTCCTAGAGGGAGAAAGGAGATGGTCATACGAACTCAGCATTTAGATGCTTCTTACCATAATGCACGCCCTGGAGCTCTGGTCTCCACTTACTGGCCACTTCTTCAAAGTGAACAGAAGTTTTGTCTTTGACTATGGGCTTTTGTTAGAATTAGCTATTTATCTGTGTTCTACTTCTTTGCCACATTCTCAATTCTCTCTTGGGTTTTCAATGTTCCTCTACCTTACAAGCAAGAGGTTGCACTTAGATCCCCCCTCCCCAAGTCCACCAGCTAGACAGCTCATCATTTTACTTTCCCACCTTGCACAGCAGTTGTCTGTGGTTACCTCACAGGCATGTTGTGAGACTTGAATATGAAAAGTGGAAGCCTTCCGTGGGTATTGCACAACATGGTGCACTTACCTACATGCAGGCATAATGCTCATACACATAAAATAAAAATAATAAATAAAATATTTTTTAAAAGGTGAAAGCCTTTCTATAAACTAGAAATTCTATGCCTGCAGACCAAGGGTCAGGGTCAATGAACTTCATTTCAGCCCATTTGTAACATGGTGTCTGCAACTGCTTTTGAATTGTGGAGTAGAATTGAACAATTCTAACAGAGACCACTTGAGAAGTCTAACACACTTATTACCCATCTCTTAATGCTTGATGACCTTGGCATAGACTGTTGGTTGTTAACATGTTAGCATGGGTGTTTATAAACATTATGTGACATATGTGTGTATCTGTATAAAATGTCTCATTTCAAGTAAATGTGAGAAACACCTTGTAATTTATCAGCATATTAAATAGACTAAAATACATTATGAGATTCTGTGAAGGTAATGTTGATCATGGAACCTCTTTTATACAGAGGGATCATTAAGAATGCACAATTCTGAGGCTGGAGACATGTCAGTGATTAAGAGCATTGCTGCTCTCGCAGAGGACCTGGGTTTGAATCCCAACACCCACATGACAGCTAACAACTGTCTGTAACTCCAATTCCACGGGATCTGACACCTTTTCTGGCCTCCATGGGCAGGGCACAACACAAGCACACTTACATACATGCAGGCATTACACTCATACACACAAAAGAAAAATAATAAATAAAATAATTTTTTTTAATGCACATTTCCTCTGGTAGGTCTACCATGCTCCAGTGGATGTACTCATACCCAGGAGTATATAGGCAGCATGAATTAGATTTGGCAG
>NW_008338996.1:6520173-6526456 GCF_000622305.1 Nannospalax galili | reverse complement strand
TTATTTTGATATATCACAGTGAAAGATTTATCGTCCTCTTTTTTTTTTTTTTTTTTTTTTTTAAAAAAAAAAAAAAAAAAAAAAAAAAAAAAGGAAGTCGAGGAGTGTGGCTGGTGAATATGATCAAAATACATTGTTTAAAATTCTCAAGGAATTAATCAAAGTTAAATTGTTTAAAATTCTCAAGGCATTAATCAAAGTTAAATAGAATGCACCTTTCAAAGAATGCATTTCATGAGTCACAGGTACTATGCAGATAAAGGGTAAAGAAAGAAGAAATACAACGAGATGTTAGTAGGTGATTAACATTGGGCAGCAGATATATGAAAAAAATATCTTGCTTCCTGGTTTATATTGATATCCATTTTCTAAATTTTCCATCCAAAGCTTTGCAGTCTCTCTTCTTTATAATCAGGAGAAATGCATTAAAAAAGAAATGCTAGTCACGTCAGATGTTATTATTGTTGTTATATATCCGTGCTTTCTTGTGCTCTGCAAATCTAAGGCAGATTTCTATCCCTTTCTCTAGTCCCCTGGTGAGGAGGCACTTAAAGAGATATTTGATACCGAGATTAAAATGAGAATCTCATTGGAACAAATGATTTCTTCCTGGACATTCCTGCAGTATTAAAGTTCTCCATTACTGTCAACAGTTTTTTTCCCCCTCTTTACCCTTTTCAGCAATAATATAATTTTTAGAGGCTTTCATTTTAAAGTAAAATATTCATGATCCCCAAAGATATGTCTGTTGGAGCAAGAATGTTTGGTTATAGATATGTGCTCTCTGTTTATCTGCTCTGCCTTGCCTGTTCTTCCTTTTCAGGACTGGGGAGCAAAAGAAAAAGGATGGAGGGAAGAAATAGAGAACTGTAGTCCTGACTCAGGGCAGATCAAACAGTACAAGGAATGGCAGACTCCAGTGCCCGGCGGGCTGGCCTTGCCATGGGAGGATCAACAGTGGAGGCCAACCTCTGACAGAAGGGAGCTAAGTACTCTGATGAAGGCTGTTGAAAGAGGCCTTTCAGAGGGGAGGAACCTCTGCGTGCCAAGTACTTTATAAAACTCTCTCAACTACCCCTCCTTCCATCACTGAACATCCCTCAAAAATGGCCGTCACTTGGCCACTTGGTGCTCCTCGTCCATCCTTGTCCCTGACTTATTTCGGATTCACACCTGGAAGAGAAATTTCTGTAGTGAAATGTTAGGTTCTTGACATGGAAGCCATGGGCTATATGATTTCCAGTTCTCCTACCAAGTACAGTATGGATTTCAGCATACAGCTGGATCTTGATAGCTGCCTGTTGCCCGACTGGCATGCTTCCTTCCATCCTTGACCATGAACACATTCCTGCTTCTCACTCTACTCATGACCATCATCAGACCCTCTATACCAGTTTCCTATCAAGGAACAAGAGCTGGAGCAAAGGAGCCAGAGACAATAGGAATTTTTCTTGGTAATACATTTTTTAAAAAATTTTATTTATTATTATTGTTAATTTTTTTAAAATATGGAATGCTTCATGAATTTGTGTGTCACCCTTGTGCAGGGGCCATGCTAATCTTCTCTGTATCATTCTAATTTTAATATATGTTCCCGCTGAAGTGAGCACTTATTTATTATTGTATTTTTTGTCTTTTTTTTGAGACAGGGTCTGGAACTCACAATATAGACCAGGCTGACCTTGAACTCACAGAGATTCCCCTGCCTCTGCCTCTGGAGTACTGGGATTAAAGGTGTGTGCCACCATGCCCAGCTTATTTATTGTCTTTATTTGTATGTGTATGAGTGTATTGCCTGCATGTATTTAAATATGCCCGTGTTGTTGTGCAATGCCAGCAGAGATCAAAAGAGGGCACTGGATCCCCCGGAGCTGGAATTATGGATGGTTGTTAGCTGCCATGTGGGTGCTAGGAACCTGTGTCCTCTGCAAGAGCAGTCAGTGTTCTTAACTGCTAAGCCATCACTCCAATCCCTGGTAATACATTTTTTTTAAAGAATCTCTTGAACCATAACAGTTCCTTTCTAAGGAAACTTCCAAACATCCCTGAACCACTACATACAATCATAACAGTCTATAAGTAGCAGAGAACCACAGTAAACCAAATATTTTGTACGCATGATCTTCAATCCTCACCACATTCCTGCAAAAGAACTGTTATACCCTATTAGATCAGGGTGAGAAAGTGAGGCTCAGAAATGAAAGATGTCCAAGTACACACAACAGCCAACTACGGGTCAGGGGTCTTTAAAGAAAAAACCCTCCCATAGACCATGGAAAGAAATGTCAGTTCTCAGGGATGATGAACTCCCTCCTCATCACTGGGAGTATCCAAAGAGCTATGTCACTCAAGAGGGATATTGTAGACTTAATGCCTCATCAGCAGAGAGAATTCAACTAGATGCCCCATGTCAGCTCAGAATTTCTATGATTTTAGAAAGAATAAAACTTAGGACAGCATAGAAGTGTCCAGGCATACTTTATAAAGCATTTTGTCATTTATGGTTCCATTTGATCAACATCTTCTTTGAAATGGGACAAGTCTAGGGGGTGATGGAAGATAGGAGATAAGGCATCTACTTTGGAGCCCCCACACACAAAACTTAATCCCTGATGTTATTTATGTACTGGCCATGAAACCTTGGAGGAATATGTGGCCACTTATCCAGAAGAAAGCAGAACAGTAATGCCCTTGCAAGATGACATGAGCTAATAAACAGAGAAAGCTGTGCCACTCAAGGACACCTTCAACCATGTGGGTTCTCCTTTGTCTGTGCCATTTTGAAAGAAAGACTCATGGAAGTTAGACCATTTGCCTTCTGTGTCTCAGAGTTTGAAGGTGATTGGGATAGCTGCCGTATCATGGCAGGATCATATGTACAGGACAAATCCTCTCTAAGTGAAAGAACCCAATTATTCTTTAGGGTGGCCATCCTCCCTGGCAGTGGACACAACCCAACTACTCTATCACCAAGTCGGAGTCAAGGCACACACACCTTAGGAAAGATCCTCTTTCCCCAGTCCCAACAAAACAGTGACAGAGGATCAGGAAAGACCTAAGGAAAATCAGAAAGGCATCTTTGGATGAGGCAGAAAAGTCTGGATGTTCAAGAAAGCCTGTAAGATAGAGCTTGCTGGTCGGGAGGTGGAGGTTGGGGTTGGTAGGAGTGACAGGGTGCTAGTCATGAGGCTCTAGATCTAGTATATGCATTGCATGGCCCTGTGTCCTTACCTTACCCAGGAACCGGGACAAGTAATACTCACCTGACAAATGGTTTGGTGACCAAGTACAAAACCTAAGTAAGCTTTGTAGCTCTGGTACTTTCAAGGGAGGGAAACTCTCAGTTGAAGAGTCCACTCATTTGACTTTAGAAGGACTTTTAAATGAACAAAGAAAAACAAAACACTGAAAGTATTACAATAGAAAATTGTCAGGAGAGTGAAAAGTGGTTTGATACTTGGATACGGATGCAAATGCCTCACTAAGAAAGGCTGGAACCCTCCCATAGCCTCTCCCACCTCACTGGAACCCATATACTCTGTCATTCCTGTTACTGCCCACTGTGTTGTCAGTGCCCCCAGCCGTTCCCCAGTGCTTGAGATGTTCTGTATAAAATACACACACACACACACACACACACACACACACACACACACACACACGAAAGATTTACTAAAAAAAGGGCCAGAAAAGGTTATTCTTGGTTTCAGGAAGGTACCTCTCCTATAATTTGGTCCTAGTCAATAATCTGGGGTCTCCTTAAGCCCCTCATTGTTCATAGCAGGAGCCAAAGACAGGGTAGATGCCACTCTCACCCCATCCCTCCTGAAGGAGGAGTCTGGCTAGTCTGCTGTGTCCTGGCTTTGTTAGGACTGATAAGCACCTGGAGCCAGGTGAGTGGTGTGGTTGTAATCCATGAGCCTGCAGAGGTCTGCAGAGTGTCTTACCAGTGAGCAGCTCCAGGTCTGGGAGGGGCTCAGAGAGGACTCCCCGGCATTGCTCCTCCACTGGCAGTGGGATCACCAGCAGCCCGTCAGCGAGCTGAGGAAAGTCCTTGATGAAGTTGTTCTCCCTGTGGAGCAGAGCAGAGAGAGTTCCAAGTAGAAGGAGGGAAAGTACTGGGTGCAGCCAGGTAAGAAAGCAGGAAGCATACCCTTGGAGTAGATGCATGGCTGGATGACCTTGCTATGATGCTGGCTTCCCGAATCCCAGCTCTGAGACATCACAGTACTGACCATAGGGTGCAGCATCAGAAAGGCTAGGGATCAAACCCTGGTACGGGCTGTGTGATCTTGAGCAATTTATTGCTTCTCCTTGTCTATAACGAGGCTTAGAATCTCAGGGATTCTATAAGCCCTTAATGGAGTAAAGTTACCAACTGTTTAAGACATTCTCAGATGCTCTATAAACTGTATATTTGGCTGCATAAGCAATAACACCAGTAAACCATGGTGTGTATGATGGAACTAAGAACAACGTGGTTTGTTTGAAGAAGGGGGTAAGGCTAAGTGGACAAAAGCAAGGTGTGGAAAAATGCATGTCTGTGAAGGTGAAAGGACCTGTGAGACACTGGCTCAGACTCCTTTTTGGACAGGTGAGGAGGCTGAAGTCTGGAGAAGGGGGATGACTTGCCTAACAACAACCTATAAGGTAGACTCAAACTCAGGTCTCTTGGCTCCCAAGCTAGTGCTCTTTGTCCTTCCCTAACTTATAGGGACCTCCCTCTTTGGGATCACAAGACAGATCCCTTGGTGACTCTGGAATACTGAACCTTGAACAGATATGGTTCAAGAGAACAGTGTTGACATTGAAGAAGAAAGACTTCATTATTCTAGACAACCTGAAGATGGTGCATCCAGCCGAAATGGTAAGCTTGCTGTTACTAGGGCAAGCAGAAAACGTGACAGCTAGTTGGAAAGGACGGTATCAAGGGCATTTCCCTATTAAACCTGACTTTTGAGGGCACGTCATTTCAGACATCCTCAGGGTTAGAAATGCTAATTGTCATCTGGAGTGGGAGGAGGAGAGGGTGGAAAATAAGAAAAGGTGGAAGAAGTTTATCATTTCATTGCGCCACCTGGCATGGTCAACCTTGAAATGAGAATCAGAGACAAATGCAAAGCTGCATGATGCCCAACAAAGGCCTTTGAAGCCTAGACTCCAGGCAGTTCTGAACAGCTGTGAAAGTGTCAGGTGGGCCACCTTCCTGTCTTCACTCCACATCTCCACACCTTTCCCCAGGCAACTTTGAAGCTCATCACCAATTCATTCGTTTAGTGAAAATATTCTCCAGGTCTGAGACCAGCAAAGGTGACATTATCTCCGTCTTCAGTATCTCCAGTATCACCATCATCCTCATCACCTCCTTTCTTCTTCACTGTCTGGTTTGCTAGGATCTAAGTACTTTACATATATCTTAACATTTAATCTTCACTGTCTTTAGATGGTATTCAGTCTAAATCACAGGACAAATAATGATGATATTCTAGGTTGCTGAATAGGATTTGAACGAAGGTCTAGCAGAATGTGGGCCACAGTTTAGGGAGTGCATGGTGAGTTTCTAGGCCACCCTTGCTATTTAAGCATGCTATTTTGTATGTGCCCCATGTCTAGCTGCAGAATAATACTTTTCATGTGAGCATGGCTTCCACTCACAGGAGGTTCCTCTTGAGTCTGTCTGCATATCTGGGAGCACGAAGCAGCACTGCGAATATAGAGGCTGGCCTGTCCACAGGACAGAAACAACACCATACAGCTCTGCAACACCGGTGAGGTGGCTACCCGGGCTACAGAGCAGTGAGATGGAACTGTATCCTAGGCCCTAGTCAGCAATTTTCATATGCTGGGCACATAGCCCTTGGTAGAAAACTATAGACAAAGACTGGCTTCATCCCTTGTCCCCCAGATCTTCCCAACCTGGTTGTTGAGACACATTGGCCATGCAGTGCATCCAGAGTGCCCGTTGTCAGAAATTATGCGGGGCGGGGAGGGGCTGAAAGAGTCCCTTTCTCATGTGACACCACCAAGCACTTGTTTTCTAAGTGGGAGAGACAAATCTTGAGAGGGTGGTGACGGCTCTGAACACTGGGCTCCAAATCTCTCCACATGGCATCCTAGTCAAATAACCTGGAACAAAGCTCACAGACCTCAATTTCTCATCTGTAAAATGGGAATCACAAAAGTCTCTCAGTCTGCCATGGTGCAGTAGTGAGAACGACTTTATACAGTTGCAAACACTTCAACAGCTCTGTGAAGTAGGTACTGTTAAAATCCCCAGTGCAGA